>NC_051074.1:60755593-60830593 GCF_004664715.2 Peromyscus leucopus
TTTTTAATGTAAGTACTTGGAGATATAAATTTCCCTTGTAGAACTGTTTTCAATATGTTTCAAAGTTTGTATTTTGTTGTGTTTTCCCTTTCACTTACTTTCATAAAAATTTGTCCTTATTCTTGCTTTCTTCTTTAACCCATTGTCCATTTCATCATGAGTTTGTGTATGTGGATGAAATTCTTTGTATCTAATTTACCTTTTATAGCAATATGCTCAGACAGAAACAAGGAGTTATTTACATATTTTTGAATTTGCAAATATTTGATTTTTATCCCAGGATGTGGTCCATTTTAGAAAAGTTTCTCTGTGCTGTTGAGTAGAGTGTGTTCTCTGTGTTTGGGTGAAACTTTCTGTAGATATCTGTTCTGTAGCATGAATCTTAGATGATCTTATTAATAAAATCAAACCTGAGCCAGGTATTGGGGTGAACACTGGAAGATCAGAGAGACAGAACAGGCCACAGCTACCTCACCTCACTAGTTCCTTAGCTGGTCCTTTTTCCTCAGACTGGAAGCTTCTGTGTCCTCATCCCAATGGCTCTCAGCTGAGCTGTACTGACTGCTCAAAGCCTAAAAGCTTAACCAGCCAAATGCTTAACCAGGCCAAATGCTTCTAGTTCCTGGTCTTCACGTCTTATATATCTTTCTGCCTTCTACCATCACTCCCTGGGATTAAAGGCTTGCTTTCTGGGATTAAAGGTGTGTGTCACCATGCTTGGCTGTATCCTTGAACACATGGATTTATGCCCACCTCTGCCTCCCAAGTGCTGGGATTAAAGGAGTGTGCTACCACTGCCTATCCTCTATGTTTAATATTGTGGCTGTTCTGTCTCTGACCCCAGATAAGTTAATTAGGGTGCACAATATTTTGGGGAACACAATACTACCACACTGTTCTGTCCATTTAAGGAAGGATACAAGCTACCCCTCATATCTGTTTATTTTATTTTATTTTGACCACATGACCTATCTATTGGAGGATGAAATCACTTATTATTGATGGGTTGATGTTGATCTATGTCTTTAAATATAGTAGCATATCTTTTTTTTTAATGTGATTAGGTGCACCAGAATTTGGTGCCTATATGCTTAGGATAGTAGTGTCGTCTTGGTTAACTGTTTCCTCAACTAGAATAAACTGTCCCTCTTTATCTCTTCGGATCAGTTTTAGTTTGAACTCCATTGTGTCAGAGTTCAAACATTGTACTTTTGTTCGTCTTTTTACTCCTAACATCTGCCTACTTTTAAGTATAAAATAGGTTTCTTGTAGACAGCAGACAGATGGATTTGTTTATTGATGTGGTTTGTCAGTTTGTATCTTAGATCGAAGAACTGAGGTCACTGATATTTAAAGTTATTGAAGTGTGCAATTGTTCATAGTCATCCTGTTACTGATTTTTGCATTGTTTTGCTATATCTTGATTACATAATTATTATGGATTTTTATTTCTTCCACAGTCCTCTCTTCAGCCTGAAATATTGCTCTCTGTGCTTTATGTAGATTTGATTGGATAGTTTTGAAAATTTTTAGGCTGTTTATGTCACAGACATTTTTCTTTCTTTTTTCTTAAATTATGGCAGATAGTTTTGCAGGGTATACTACTCTTGGCTGGTAGTCACGGCCTTTTAGGATTTGGAATGCATTGTTCTACTATCTTCTAGCTCTCAAAGTATCCAGTCATAAGTCATCTTTATTCTGATGGACTTATATTTATAAATGAGGATTTTCCTCTTGTTGTTTTCAACATCGTTTCCTTGTTTGCCTAGCATGTGTCACCTAGCACGTCACGGGGATTTTCTTGTTTAGTTGTGTCTACTTGATTTTCTGTGTTCTTCTTTCTGTACAAGTGTGTCTTTCCTTAGTTTTGAGAGGATTTTTTTCAGTTCTCTGATTGAGGATCTGAACTATGTTATTGGTTTGGAATTCTCTCTCTCTCTCTCTCTCTCTCTCTCTCTCTCTCTCTCTCACACACACACACACACACACACACACACACACACATACACACCCACACACACCTCTGCCTATTTGAAGGTTGATTTTGTTTTGTTTTTCATGCTGTCTCACAATTTTCATATGTCCCTTTCTTCTGTTTTAGTTAATTTTCAAAATCCTTGCTTATTTTATCTAAATCCTCTAATTAATTTATCCCAAAGCCCTGATATTCTATCTTTTCTCGAGCCTTCAGCATGGTGTGTAATATTTAACTGGGTAGAAAGTTTGGTTACAGAGGAGGGAACGAGTGCTTTACTTTTATGAAAAAAAGAATTTTCCTATAAATACAAATTAATTTTTTATCTGTGTAGAAAATCATTTTCACTGTGATTTAATGGTTTGGTGAGCTCTAGAAAAATAAAAGATATTCTGATTTATGGATAATTTTTCATTTTTGAAATTAAAATTTATGGATTTTAAATTTCTTTAGTACGGTAACTTTTGAGATCTGTTGCCTCAGTTCAACAGAGAGTGTTGAAAACAGTAACCTTTTTATTGCTTTTATAAAGGTTTATGATTATTCTGGTAACACCCTCACTCCCAAGTCCTATTTTCTTTTCTCATTGTTATATCTTTAGAGTGATAAATCCCACTGGTGTTAGTCCTGCTTTAGATGTATCACTGACCAGATCTCCACTTTGCTTCAATGAAGGAAGGAAACCAAATTATTTTGTGTTTAAAAGTATATCAAAGATTCAGAATTAATTTCTCTGAAGGTTGCAAAATCAAGTATATATAATCACTTTATTTGCCGAATTTTTACAAAACTATCCCTATTTTACCATGTGATATTATGTTACTTTGCATTGCTTTATAATTTTAAATTAAATGTTATTTATTTTTTGTATATATATATATATATATATGAAATAAGGTGGAGTACCAATGTGCCATGGTGTGTATGTAGATATCAGAGGACAACTTAAGTGAATCAGTTGTCTCCTTCAAATATCTGAGCCCCAAGGATTAAACCTAGATGGTCTAGCTTGACTGCAGACAATAATATACCCTGAGTCATATTGTTGGCCGCCAAGTTATCCAGTCTCATATATGATGTTTCGCTAGGCAGTTTCTGTTTAAAGTACAGAAATTTGTACTACAAAGTGATGAGCTGGTTGTTATCATTTTTAGTGAAGGGAAAGTAGCAAAATCTAATTCCCCAAACACCTATTATTTTGTATCCAGGACTCCTTTTTATTAATGGGAACACTCATATCTACTGTTGAAATATTTTTTCTGCTTTAAGAAGAGAGCAGAATGCCTTAGAGTTTGTTTAAGTCTAAGACCATCAACAAGTTTCATTTTCTTATCCATTGGTAGGCCTTGAAACTATTAAATCTGTGTTTTTAAAAATACCAGATTTTCTTTCATGATTGTGCTTTTCTGTTAACGATTGTTGAGGGAGTAGTTGTGTATATTTGCAAGGCCTTTGCTAAATCTTTCTTCAAACTCCATTGCCTTGTATTACTGTCTCAGCACTGGCTTTCCAGGTTACTTGAGTTAAGTGGTAACTTGACAGTGATCTAGGCTGCACTCTACTTCTTAACCCCCGCTATCTCTCCTGGCTTTCACATGTGTGTCTTACTGTACTTCTGTAGTATCTGAGGCAGTGTTTTGTACCGATATTCCTTCAAGAATTTCCTCCTTGGTTTCCTCATGAGATTTTTGGATTTGCTACATAGACACTCAAATCTTTTGATCTACTCAAATAACAAATTTTGAATATTTTAGTGGATGGTTGCACTATCACCTAGAAAGTCATCATGGCCTTTAAGGTGAGGAATTCACCTGATAAAAAAGCTGAACTCTATATCTTCCTACAAGAGAAATAGCAGAAAGTAAATATAAACAAATAACAAACCAAGTGGTTTTAAGAACAAGCTCTGACTTAGAGCTCTAGGACACATAACATCCTCAAGAACAGTGGACTGTCATTTCCACAACTATGGTGCCGTGCAGAAGGAAGGGTCCCCTGGAGAAACACTGCACACTCACAGAAATCCACTGCCATTTTTCTTCACTAAACATTTCCTTGCTGGAACTCCATAGTTACATAGCAAAGCTCTTCCTCAGCGTCATGTTGCCAGGTTCTACAGGATAGAATTGCTTCAATGGAGAAAACAGTATTTCAACAAGCTATTCTCTTTTAAATTGCTTTTTGAAATGATTTCACCCTATATATCCACATTTAAAGTTATAATCTCAGTAATGCTTGAGAGTAATGAATGACCTTTGTCTTTCAATTAAAATATGTGCAAATCTACTCCATTGTTAGCACTATTAGCCTTTTATGTTGTTGGAGAAAATGTTATCTATAACTACATTATAAATGAAATTATCTTCCCTGTAAAATTCAAGAAGAGTATTTGTTAAGTTATGAGCTAAAGTGATTGAGTTCAAGACATATATTCTCCAGTCTTATCATGTTAATTATTGCCTATCAGAGCAAGGGCCCTGATTATTGTTCTTCTTGGACTTCCACTAAGTATTCTTGAATTATTATTCCCACGTATACAATTTAAATCCAATTTTCCATATTCAACATAAGATGACATTCATTCCAAAATGACAAAAATGTACCTATTAACTTTAAAACTGCCATAATTATGATACTATCTTATCTTAGAAAAAATTTTATTGCATATTTTTCAAATTACTTTTTCATATGAATAAATAATTTGATACTTTTATAGGTTCAACTTTAGAATTGACTCATGCATTTCATTTTATTCATGTGTAAGTTTTTCAAATTTATTACTTGTTTGGATTTTAACTTTGCAAATGTTTTCTTTCTCTGAATAAAAAATATTTATTTACCTATGTATTCACATATCACTGCATTGTGTATAGGTGGCCTCTGGGAAGTAACGTATAGCAAGAATTTCACCCTGAGAAAAACTCTTTTAATAAGTTTCTTTTAAAATGACTTACTCTCATCTTTTTTTATAATGGTCATATTTTACTTTTAATACAGTCCATATTTATTTCTTTGCATCATACATTGGAAAATAATATAGAAACTCAACCAAGAAATTATGGAGTGTGAATTATTTGAATGAATTGCACAATTTATTGACCATGCTTCTGACTTATCCGATCATTTAATGTATGGCATCATTTTTTCTCTAGTTGTTGAACAATCTATAGATTTTTATACTGAATACTCAGTATTAAAACAAAATTAAAAATGCCAACAACTACTTTTTGATTCTGAACTAACATATAATTGAATTTTTTACAATTTTATTCATACAAGTACTCCAGAATTACTTACTCTTCAACAAATTGATATACATAAATATATATACAAAGATGTAGTTATAATATTCAATCTAATTTAAATATAGATAATGGCAAACAAATATTTGAAAAATTCATTTTTATTCATTCCTTTTTCATGAAAATCTATCAGAATGATGCATATATTGAAACCTTTAGTTGATTTAAATATTAACTGTAGCTTTAACATTTATATTTCATGGATCCTAAAACACCTGAAAATTATTAAATCCATGGTTAGTAGTTATGATAACATTATGGTCATTACATTTGAAGTGGTAGGTACTGTGGAGATCTATTTCCAATATTACTACTTATGTTTCTTGCACATTTCAAAGTTTCTCAAAGCCCTGTAAAGCTAGTGCACTGTCTATAATAACCTGTGCTTCAAACACACGCAGTTTAACATTGGAAGTTATTCCGTAGTGTTCCCTGAGCCTTGAGGGCAGGTATTTGATGGAGATATCCCCTTTAAAATGAATATACCGATTTCTCTCACTCTCTGTTTAATGTCTGGGTATGAGTTCCTGTGTTTATTCACATCTGCTACAAGACAAAGATTCCTTCTTGATGGTTGAGCAAGGCACTGGTTTTGATTACAGCAATCTATCTAGTTCTATTGTTATGTTCTTTGAGTAGAAGAGTCATATTTGGTACTACTTCAAATTCCTGAGCTATCTAGTCTGGGGATCTTGGTCATAAAAGCAGTGTCAGATATGGGTTCCATCTTGAGGAGGGGTCCTAAATGGTTGGTTATTCCCACAAATTTTGTGCCACCATTGCACTAGCAGCTCTTTCAGAAACCATTGTATACTGAAGTTTTTTAGCTGGGCTGGTATTTATGTTTCTCCTTTGTTAGTGTGCAGAGTACCTTCCTATTCTAATAACGTAGAAGGTTTTATGCAGGCACCAGCTTATTTTCGCCACGTTCAATGAGTCATACAGGTGCTATCTTCAGCATCAGGGACCTGCATTGGTTTGTTGAGAGTAACCTATAGTCAGAGCCAGAGGTGATGGAAGACACCAAGGAAGCAAGGCCCTATCTGTCCTCAGTCCTCTAAACAGGACTGTTATTGCGAATATGAACTCAGAGAGACTGAGGGTAGATGCATAGGGCCTGCACCAGTCTGTACCAGATGGGGTCCTAGAACCAAAAGGAGAAGTGAGCACATGTCTCCATCCCTAATCCAGATGATTGACACCCATTTGCAAATAAAAATTTAATTTTCTCCTAGGAAGTCTCACTGAGAAAACAAATTACTCTTAAGTGTAGACCACATGCCCAACAGTAAGTAGATGTCCAACAGAAAACTAACTCAATAGTATCTTTGGATGTTCCTTCTCTCATAATGTCATACAGTTTTATTTTATTTTATTTAATACTTATAAAATTTTATATTTCTTAGTTTTTATTTATACAATTATTTATTTATTTTCTCTTATTTACCCTACAGCTCCTTTGCATATATATTATGGCTTTCAATGTTGTATGATATTTTGACAGTATTCTGACAATAAAGCTTGCTTTGAACCAGAAGACAAAGCTAGCTGCTACCTGACCAAAATTAACATAGAAGTTTTGGAGGACTGAGGACAGATAGACAAGAAGTAGTAAGGCAGGGCTTAGAGAGGATCTCAGACTTTTAGATGGAAGAACAGAGAGATAGGAAGTGACTGGTCACTTCTCTGCCAATTCTCTGATCATTCAGTTTCTTACAGTGATATTTGACTCCTGATTATTTTATTGATAAAGAATAACTATATAAATGCATCATTCTTTTTTTGTACATTTATCGAAGATAGGGTTTCTCTGTGTAGTTCTGGTGCCTTTCCTGGATCTCGCTCTGTGGACCAGGCTGGCTTCGAACTCACAGAGATCAGCTTGGCTCTGTCTCCAGAGTGCCAGGATTAAAGGCGTGCACCACTGCCACCCAGAACCCAATTTTGTATTTTTAGGGATTTCTGAGTGTACAGACCAGTGGGTTTCTGCATTTATATCTGTTTCTTGTGCCTGTTCTTAAGATCTTTCCCTTCTGTTTTTTTTTTTTTTTTTTTTTTTTTGCTGTTTTGTCCTATTTCAGCATGTTAGTTTTTGTTTTATTTTATTTATTTAATTATATTATTATCCCTTAGAAGTTTGTTTTCAAAGGAGAGACAGAAAGGGGGTGGATCCTGATGAAGAGGTAGTTGGAAGAAATTGGGTAGAGTAGAGGTTTAGGAAACCATGATCAGGACATATTATATGAGAAAAAAATGGATTTTCAATAAAAGGAAAAAAAAAGAATTTCTAAAGAAACAAAAAGAAAATTATTATGACTAATCCATGTATCCGTGAGTTTGATGTATCCCTTGTGGCTGAGCTCCATCTGTACATTGTGTCTCTGTGGTTTTCTCTTTTGCTCTCCACTTGCTTTGAAGTCAAGCTTCTTTTATGAGAGATGGTTAGTGTACAGGTCTGTGAGTATAAGAATAAATATTGAGAATGTAGTTAGGAATTATGTTGGTCTAGCAATGTGATGGTAGTGGATTCTTTCCTATGGTCCATGATTTACTAGCTCTCAGAATCTGTCTTGATTTCCAGTACCAGGATGATTTTCCTTTTGATGCCTGGGCTGTTAGAACCATCAGACTGATTCTGTTTGTCATTGGCCTGTAGAGTGTAACGTACTCCACCTTTATGGACATCTTGCCGTACTGGCAATTACTGCTTTTCATAGGTGTTGCAAATGGGTAGGACTATATATGACTACCATCTCTTGGTAACTTTGCATGTTATTTTCTGGAATCATGGAAGCTAGACTTCTGTAAAGAAGTTTTCATGGCAGATACAGACAAAATCATCATAGTCCTAGGTCCTTTTAGTGTGTAGTATCTTCAACAATTAGACACATCCAAGGGGCTGAAATGATTTTAAGAGCCCCAAACATCACAAACTCCTATACCAATACAAGTGTGATTGCAGCTTTGGCAGCATGCATCCTCTGAGGCCAGGACAATATGACACCACTGCTAATATGGCTTTGCAATCTGCAAAAGGTACAGTGCCCCTTTCTTTGAGGGCAGATGAACAGGCAGTGGATCAATGGCTTCTGGTGTGCAGTGGAACAGTAGCTGAAACAGTTATTCTTAAAGGAGTAACTAGGCTGACAGGGTCTAACCTCTCAATGGTAGACTGGCATTTAATAAAGAAGATGAAGCCACCCACAAGCTGAGAAGAATGGACAGCTGAATTCAAAAAACACCAGCAATTTCCAGAATTTAAAATCCTGAATCATGACAGGAAACTGGTGGAATTCAAGTTGATCTGGTATATGGACTACTCACACTGAATGTGAAGTCGAGGTGTAGGCCTTGTGTACATCCTACTTCACAAATGAGGCTGTCAGATATGCTAAGCCTGTAGACTGAAGATGATGCCCCAGTGTTGCAGAGAAACCTTGGGTGACTGTCCAGGCAGCTGGCTATTTCTGTCAACTCACAGTTTTTTGGAAGTCGCTTGTTTGCACTTCCTCTTTTACTAGGTAATATTATTTCCTTCTTGGGTCTCTGAAGGAGTTGAAGATTAGATAGTTATAGTTACAGTTTTCCTTGTTAAGAAATTCAGAAAAGAAACTCACTAAGAGATGTTAAGTATATAAGTTTGAAAGACATCATAAGATAGTTTTCTGTTGGTAATATATTTTAGGATAGAAAGTGAATTATGTACATTTTGGACTCACCAAAATAGGATAGATAATGGAAGAGGAAGTAAGGTAGCTGGGCTAAGATAGCCAATGAGAATGCAGAACAGCAAGGCAATAAAGGTGTGGGTAGACAGGAAGTAACTTGCATTTGGAACCTGCAAAGTTGGTAAGGTAAAGTTGCCTGGTGGCCCTCCCTATTTCCCTGATCTAAGGCTTTCACCCCTATATTTGGCTCTGTGTTTTTTTATTTAATAAGACCATTTTAGAAATTCATCTACAAAAGTCTGTCTTAGAAATGGCTGCATAAATATGACTAGAAAAATTGGCACCATCAACTGACATATTAACAAGCAAGGAGGACAACTGGACATGGTCTTAGTCATGGTTCTATTGCTGTGAAGAGACACTCTGACCAAGGCAGCTCTTATTAAAGAAACCATTTAACTGGGGGCTTGCTTACAGTTTCAGAGGTTTAGTCCCTTATCATTGTGGTAGGGAGCATGGCAAGGAAAATGGCAGCAGTCACAGCACTGGGACAGGATCTGAGAGTTACATCCTCCTCTACAGGCTGAGAGAGAGAGAGAGAGAGAGAGAGAGAGAGAGAGAGAGAGACTGTGACTGGTGGCATGGGCTTTTGAAACCTAAGAGTTCACCGTTCACCACCAATGACATACTTCCTCGCAAGGCCACACCTCCTAACCCTTCTGATCATATCAAAGTGTTCCACTCCCTAGTCACAAAGCATTCAAGGTAAGAGCCTATAGGGGTCATTCTTATTTAAACCACCACAGAGTCCCACCCGAAGGCAAAAACTACAGGCAAGTAGTGAATTTTTATAGAAGGATAATCATTCTCTCACAGGGATGAATCTCTTTATTGATTTCCAATGTGTCCTGGCTGACCTTGAAACTACATACACACAAACAACAAAAATGGATCCAACAGGTTTTATTTATATACATTTGTTCAGACATAATATATATTTATACCTGTTTGTAGCAATATTAAATAGGAAGAGGCTATCAACTTCAGACTGGAGGGGCATGGGAGGGATTTGAGGGAAGTAGCTGGGAGGGCCCAGAAGACAAAGAGGAAGAAAGTAATATAAGTATATTTCAATTAAAATATACTTTACAATAGAAAGTTATTCCCACTGAATGTAGTTTTCAAACTATGATTTACATTAGTGGTGGTAATTTGTATTTTATTAAGTTAGTTGAATTCCTAAACTAATAGACTTTAAATAATATATGTAGACTATACCTTTTGCCAATAGCTTACATCCTCTTGTAGAGGTAATTATTAGTTATGTTTCAGCTGTAATTTCTTGGCCATAAATTAATTACAAGCAAAGCTGTTGGTCACGGGAGAATAATATCTTTAAAAAAAAAAAGTAGTATTACAATTTGGTAAATCTTTTTTTTTTTTGTTTTTTTGTTTTTTTGTTTTTCGAGACAGGGTTTCTCTGTGTAGCTTTGTGCCTTTCCTGGAACTCACTTTGGTAGCCCAGGCTGGCCTCGAACTCACAGAGATCCACCTGCCTCTGCCTCACAAGTGCTGGGATTAAAGGCATGCGCCACCACCGCACGGCTGGTAAATCTTGTTTTGATCTTTATAAATTTTACTAGTCCATTCTGGTTACATATACTCCATTTCATACATACCAATATTTTACATGTGTATTAACTCTTATCATTTGCCTATGATTATAATTCAAATTTGTAGCACAAAAAACATTACAAATGTTATATTTTTATTGATTATTTCTCTTTATAGATATTGGACATAATGATGGTGGTAAGAAATGATGCCATTAGAGATAGAGTTTTTCTTTATAAAAAGTATAAAGTTTGTATAGAATTTTTTATGTAAGACTTATATCTACCTTTTATGTGAAGGCTCTGGCATTGGCTTGTAATGTGAATCGTATAATATTAACCAACACACTTAAGTTTTGCTCTGTGCCCATTTGATTACTTGTGACTACTTAGTCAAATAAACACTTAATAAACATGATTTTTACTGCATTTTTAAAAATTAAAATGTGTTTCATCATTTTCCCTTCTACTTGTTATAATTCCTCCTTCTTTGTGCCCTCCTCCTCTTCTTCTTCTCTTATTATTGACACACACACACACACACACACACACACACACACACACACATTGCATTCAGTCAGGTTAGTGTTTCTTATTATTTTAGGGTAACCACTTCCTATTAGATAACCAATAAAAGGCCTCATCCAGGGGGAAGACTAAGTCTCCCACTCTTAGCAGGCATGAGTTGCTTGAAGTACCTTGTGTAGCACTAGGGCCTTCCTGAATTTCAACCTTTTACATTAGGATATCTTTTGGTATTGTCATGGCTCAGGTCCTGTTTAGACAGACATGTTGTGGTATAATTTGTGTACCATCCTTAATGATGAATTTATTTATAATAATTTTACAAGTTTTCTCAAACTGTCATTTTCATAAGTGTAGAAATTTTAAACATGTGTGGAACGCATACATGCTGTATAGAAATTGTTTCTATGATCAGAGATGCTATACAGTGCTAGGTCTTTGATAAAACTTTTCATGGGTAGATTCAATAAACACCCCAGAAAGGAAGCCCATAACAAAACCAAAATACAGATACCACCAAAGTCTACCCTGGTGAATCTATGTGTTATACTGGAGTTCCTCACAGGTGCTTGGGTGTAGGGCTTCTTACAGGAGCAGAAATGGTTCAAAGATAACTGTATCACCAAAGCCCTTCTCAGAACAGGTGGTAACTCAAAGCTGGAAACCCTGCAGCACATTCCATAGCCATCAGGCAGCTCAAGAAGTTCATTCCAAGTGACTCTGGTCTAAAGTTCTTCTGGGTAGCTCAGCAGGCTTCTGGTTCTTTCAGGAAGTTGGTCTGTTCAAGCAGTCTTCTTTGAAGCTTCGTGTGTTTGCTCTTGTGAAAGAGACCCAGGAAATCTCGTCAGTTTTAGGGACTTCCTGAAACTGTTTTGAGTTGTTTGCCTTCCTGCTTAAGGAGATCTCTGCAAAATGAAATGTTTCAATCTCAGAGGAAACTGTAACATGACAGTGCTCCATCTTGTGGTTTAATGGGTATCTTATAAACAGAACTACAGAGTTTATACTGTGTTGTAGAGATAAGCTTGATGGTTTCTAAGGTGAAAATTTCCACAAATAATATCTTATATGAATGGAATCTAGTGTTAAGTATAACATCAATGTATATTTTGGAAAATAACAGTCATAATAAATGTAGCAACCAAATCAATATTTGTGTATTTGGGGATAAATTTTAGGAAAATATGATGATTTTTCTCAGTGATACAAGAAATACCTTTGAAATATTTCAACATCCATTTACTGGACTATCACAATAAACTAGAAATAAGGAAGAAAACCTTAGTCAAATAGAGAGTAGTCATAGCAAAACTGTATCTATACATCAAATTTAATGATGGAAAACCTAAGGATTTACTACTGGATCTATAGAAACAGAAAGGAATTTTCTCCATCATTCTTAACAATCATCATTGCAGAATTCCCAGAGAAAAGAAAGTGTCCTGACACACAAGCACACTTCAATAAAATGTGGACTGTCAGCTCATAAAATGCAACATAACTTCTGGATGAACAGCTACAGTCAACAAAAGTATAAGATGGACATGCCATTCAATAAAATTTATTGTATAATATGTATTTAAAATAATGTTTATACCTACAACCCAACCACTATGCAACACCGGGGATATCGAAGAAGAGGAGATAGAAAGATTGTAAGAACCAGAGGATGGGAACATGTTATCACAGGGAAGCTGCACCCATGAAATTTCAAAAATATGGCTTCTTCAACTAGACATAAACAATTAAACACCAATTGACATATGGTAGATTTTTCCTGGGGAAACACAGCACCCATGTTTACTCTCTCCAAATAGAGATCCCAGGACAAACCAAACTATGAATACTTCCAAAGTCCAAATTTTTGGATGAATGTATTTCATTGTGGTTATGTGAAGGAATATGGGAGAGGGGTTACTTAGAAGAACAGAAATGACTCAAAGACAGCTGGATCACCAGAGCCTATTCTATCATGGGTGACAGCTCTCAGAAAAGCTGGGACCCTGGAGCACTCTGCACATTAGCTCAACAGTTTGGGGGATGTGCTCTCCAGGTGGGTCTGAGCCTCTTCTAAGCAGTTAATCTGCTCTCTCTTTTCAGATTGCTTGTTTTACATTTGTTCTTCTCAGCTGCTGGCCTGACTACTCTGCTCCTTGCAGTGGAGACCTTGTCTCCATGTCCTTTTTGTCGCTTTGCCCTATCTGTTAGATGTCTTTGTATGATATATGCTCTTAAGGTTGGAGGGGCTTAGTGAAATCTGATCAGTGTCAAAGACCTCTTGATGCTGTTTTAGGTTGTTCTCTTCCTGTCTAAATGAAGCTTCTCTATAGAATGTATTGTTTTATCTTCTTCCACAACATTCTATTGTTTTACTTCTTTGTAAATATACTGTCATTAAAGACCTTGTCATTTCAACTTTCTTTGAAGTCCTGTGTCTTAATAAGTTTTCCTTGAAAATACAACGTTTAACCTTGAAGGAAAGCACTGTACAATTCATACTAATATGGATGGGGGAAATTTTAAATATCCTCACTCTTAAATGAAGAGGTACAGGAAAATAAGGACCATTGACAGAGATACAATTAGTCTTCTCCAAGGATGAGTCCCCTGACTGGCTATCCAAGACAAAGTGGTCAGTACCAAAAATAAAGACATATAAGTAATACTAAATGAACTAAACAGTTTCTAAAAGTTTGATTATATGTTTTTATAATGTAACAATAATAATTAAACAATGGAGATAATGTATTTAAACATAAAACAGTTGCCATTATAAGAAGTCACAGTGATTTACATTTTAAGTAATGATATACAAAGTATTATTGGAAAAAATTAATAACTAGGAAAATAAAGTATTACAAAATAAAAGGTAATTTATAGAACAATAATATAGTCTGTGGAGAACTAATGCATTAGACATCTATTACTACCAAACCAATTTAAGCAAAATAAATTCAACTGAATCTCAACATACATTATTGAAGAAATTGAAGCTCTATTTTTCATGCTTAAGTAATAGAGACAAACTAGCTAAAAAGGTAATTACAGAAAATTAACAAGTTCGGATGAACTTCAGTATCTTTATTTGTATTTTATTCTAGGAAAACAAATCAGGACAATGTGTTATTTTCAAAAGAATAGAAAGAAAAAACAGTGGAGGAAAATAAAGAGCACAAAGGTAAACACAAGGTAATATGTTCCATTGGGGTTTTGAAAATATAAGAAGCTTAAACATTGTTGTGCAAAATTTACATAGATTTAGACACAACATGTTGTACTCTAACTTATTCCCCAAATAATCAAAGATAAGAATATGAAGAAAAACATAAAATATAAATCACAAGAAAATACAGAATAGAATCTTTGTAACCTTGATTTGCTGGTGTTTTGTTTTAATCATACGTTTATCATTAGTAGTAATCATGTGTTGTCTGAGAAAGAATGTGGGCAAATACACTCAGCAGCAAGCATGTGGAGGCTGGTGTGGGTTTCAGATAGCAAACTCAGGTCACCAGGCTTGCATATCAAGAATCATTTCCTTGTTCCATAGGCAGCATTTTAAATAACATTGTCTAAATTTAAACCCATTAATAAATAAACACACTATTAGAAGAATGAAAATATTTAAAAGATACAAATTTGAATGTATTACCAGAAAATCACATAGCTATAAACAGATTTGTACCTTGAGTATAAAAGTTGAAGTTTTAATAATTAGATACAAAAATTCCAAATAAACATGGAACCTAAAATTTTGAGATAAATTTATAAATAAATATATGACACATAGATATTGTGGAAAAACAAGTCTATAGTTAGAGTAAAGAAATGAATGGTATTTGTTATTTGAAAAGAAAGAAATGAAGTCCAGTGCAATGGATTTTAAGGGCTGTAAAATGATTTTATATTACCTATAATTGTTATCACACATGGCAATATGTTTGTCAAAGACTATGGAACTTTAAAGTAAGTGAATATTACTGTAAATTATGGAAGTTTACTAATAACAATATCTCAAGTTTGGATGGATATGTTGTATATATTCACTGAGTTTCAGTCTTGGTGGTGGAAGAGAGACTCGGGCACATGAGATCTGTTATAGATCTTAAAATGCTCCAAAAACACGGTGTAGCAAAAGTTGGCTATTTATAAACACATACTTAAGATTGACATGAGAGATAATAATTTCTAAAGTATGCTTAACATTATTCTCTGGGGAAATATAATATACCCCATAAAATACATAAGTAAAAATGCTATAATTTTTCTCTTTGATGAACTCAGAAGTTGAAAAATAATAACAGAAATGTAACATGGCACAGCAATTTTGAAAAAGTTTGGTTCTCCTGTTAACTATAATTTTCATTTTCTTGATTCAGCAAGCAAATTTCAAGGAATTTATTCCATAAAAATAAAGTGATTTCATACCTCAGAAGCTATATGCAAATATTTAGCAATTTTATTTCTGTTCACTCTAAACTGGAAACCACTCAAATGTCATTCAACTGTTGAATGAGTAAATGGTTGTTATATATAGACAATAGATTTCACTTGGTGATTAAAATGAGCTATTTATAAATATAACCAAGTAAGTGAATTTTAAATACTTTTTATGAGATGAATATAGTCAGATGCCAAGTGCTATATTTTGAATGGTTCCCTTTTTAAGGGTTCTTAAAAAAATAACAAAATAAAATAAAAGGAAAGAAAACTACAGTCCCAAGGGAAAAAAGGTGCACACTAAGACTTACTGTGTGTTGAGAATATATAGCAAATGAAATGAAAAGACTGAGTAGTGAAGCTTTTCTGTGTGCTCTTCCTAGTGGTGGATAAAGGACTATAAATCTGCCATGTATACTTCAATATTTGCCAGATTTCTATCATCAAGTAAAAATATAACAGAAGAAAAAATTAAGAACAAAAATATGCATTTCACAGAATAAATATGTGATACAACTTGTGACACATTAACATAAAACTACTGAAAAAGAATTGAGTAACTACATTTAAAAAAATGGAAAAATAAGTAACTATACTACATAATTTGGCAAAATAGTATTTTTGACTAGTATCTAAGTAAGAGATAATGTGATGCTAAAAATAAATGGAATTTTACAAATGTAGATTCTGTAGCAAAAGCACTTATATCGCTGCTTAGTGATTTTTGAATCCATTGAGCATGTATACTAGAGTTGAAAAGGAAGGTAAATAAATTTCCGCTCTAAGAATTGGGTTTATATTACCATAAATAATTTAAAATTAAAAAATAAAACATTCCTGGGTACAAAGAAGGACATTTGTATGTCTACACATGTGCTTACATGAATTAATCATCATATATTTCTTAGCACTGCCTCTGAATGTTCTAAAAACAGCAACATGGAATAGCAATGTGTGTGCCTAACATTCAGGAGACGTTTTCTAAATATCATTCACCATAAAGTATTAAATTACTTCAATGACATGGAGCCACATGCCAGCAATTTCAGTAGTTTGGATGTTGAGATAGGAGAGTCAGGAGGTTTGAAATTAAGCAAATGCTCAAAAAAGGGATCATTTTTTAATTACGACGTAAAAATATGAAATAAATCACAATGACCTCAGATGGAACATTTCAACAATACATTTCAATGAGTTTTTTATTTCTACTTTCACTTCCATAGCTGTGACAAATCCCTTGACAAAAAAGTGTAGGAAAAGGGATGGATTATAATTGTAAGCTAAAGTTACAACTCCAAGCTGCAGTCCCACACTGTTGGAAGTCAAGGCAGGAATTTAAGGCATCATGTCCATACTCAAGCACAGAGAAAATATGGAGGACACATGGATTCTTGCTTGATTACTTTCTTTGCTCCTACACAGTTAAAGACACATCCTAGAGAATGGTTTGACCAAGAGTAGGACAGGTCTTCTGACATTAACTAACAATTATCACAATCCTTCTCAATAATGCTCACTGGCAAGCCATTTTTAGAAATTATTGTAATTGGACCTCTTTTCTCAGGTGGCACTGAGTTTGCCAAGATGACAATTACATACTAATCATTGCACATAAATACATATTTGTAAAGATTATCTAATGAATAATTTATAGTTGTTTTATATAAATTAATTTCAATTAATAAATGTAGAAAGCATGATTAGATAACTTTAGGAAGAATCTTTAAATGAGGTTCAAAAAGTGTGGTAGAATTACTGTCAAAATTTGGGGATGGAATAGAATATTTCCATGCTATTTTACTACCAAAATACTAATCCATTATAAAACAAAAGTGTTAACCTAAAAGTGTTAAAGCATACACAAAATCTGAGACATACAATTTAAGATAATGTCACTAGAATTTAGAAATTTACAGCATAGTGATGCCTTTATATTATGCCTAATAATGATGATTTTGTTACCTCTAGTTTTTAAACTCAGTATCAACATGTGACAGTATTAGACCAATGAAAGCTTGATGATATGCAAAATACTTGACTAGTAATCTTCAGGAATCTTAAGTTAAAAAAATATTGTCTCATGAATGTCAACAGATGCTGAGAAAAGTTTGTAAACTACGAAACGATGGAATAAGTGAATGATATTATGAAAGTATGGTTAACTAACTAGAATGTAAGTCTGGAGCAGAACTAACAATATAAAGATCATTGACATTAATATAATTTAATTTATTGTATTAATTAATATATATTAATATTAATATATTGTTATATTAATTAGTATAAGTTCATAGACAATGAATTTTGAGGACTAGACTACAGTTATGAAAGTAGCTGATATTAAGAGAAATTTGAATAAGTGGTGTGTGGTTGTTTGAAAAATAATGACAAGGAAGGATGCTACTAGGAGGTGTGGCCTTGTTGGGGTAGGTGTGTCCTTGTTGGGGTAGGTGTGGCCTTGTTGGAGGAAGTATGTCACTGTGGAGGTGACCATTGAGATCTTATATGTGATCAAGCTATGACCAGTCAGACAGACCTCTTCTTGTTGCCTGTGATTCAAGATGTAAGAACTCACAGCTCCTTCTGTAGCATAATGTCTGCCTTCATGCTTTCTTGCTTCCCACCAGGATGATAATGGACTAAAGCTCTGAACTATAAGTGAACCACCCCAATTAAATATTTTCCTTTTAAGAGTTGTCTTTAAGGTGTCTCTTCACAGTAACAGAAACCCCAACTAAGGCATAGTGGAAAGAAACATTCAACTATTTAAAACTTTTCTGTGAGACCTAAAAGTTTGATGACAGTCTAACTATGCTTTAAAATATCCATGTGTGTCGTGTTGAATAAGTTATGTTTTCCTCTGAAGAGCTGCTTGTTCATTTATAAAACATTGGACTGCTGTATAGGGCTGTGGAAGCCCCTTCCTGTTTGAATATTCTGTGAGCAGAATGTAGTGATAATGATCTGTGGAGGTTTTATTAAGTAAGGTAATGAATTAATTAATTGAGAATCTGATTGATAGACCCACCAGATCACTCATACAATATTGTTCATGATGTACTGGGAATTTATCATTAATTCAGCATACACCCAAGCACTTTCAAAGGCAAAGTATAGTAAACTACTTAGAAAATACAGGACAACAAAAAGCTTCACTGAACATCAAAAACATTGCAATTCTTTATGTTTATATTTTGTTTCAAATTGTAACAAAATAAATACTAATAAGGTCCTGGATCAATTTTCTATCATTTTAACTAATAACGTTTTAATGGTATATTCATCATTCAATAGTATTTATATGCACATGATAGAATTTTATGTGATTAACACCATCATGAAGATCCATTTTTTGAAATTATAATAAATTAAAAATGTTCTCCCTTCCTTTCTTTCCCTCCATACCTTCCCATATACACTTCCTTCCTCTCTTTCACAATCATGGCCTCTTATTTCATTAATTGTTATTGGTTGAATATATGTACATGTACACACACACACACACACACACACACACACACACACACACATTCCCAGCTATAACCTGTACAGTCTGTATAACGTTACTTGTATGTATCATTCAGGGATTATCATTTAGCACTGGATAACCAGCTGATCTGCTTTTCCCTAAAGAAGAAAATTTCTCCCCCTCTAAAAATTCTGCTGTGGGCTGCAGGAATATCATAAGAACTCAGCTGGTTATGGCAAAGTCACTACCTGGAGGAATCGGGGAATTCCTCCAGAGAAAGCCAAATCCCAAGGAGTGTTTGGTGTTACTTGGCTTGTTATATATCAGCTGTCTTCTGTTATGAAAGTCATGTGTGCCTTCATAGTTTTCCTAATTGACTTTTCCCTAAGAAGGGCTAACAGTGTAGACTGATCACTCTCTGGACATACACATTCCAGGTATTTGGAGAACAGCCTCAGGAAAGGCTTTCTCTGGAATCAGATTATCTCCCTTGGCCACTTTCAAGGACTACAGGAAACACCACCCAGGTGGGCGCCCATTGTTAGTCCCAGGTGGACTAACAGTGATAACAGCCCACATGCAAGTCTCCTGACTTACAGTAAATTCCACAAGGAGATACCACCTAGGAGAGGTGGACGTTAAGTAATAGCTTTACACAATTTAGCTCGGACCCTCCCTTTATATACCGAGACTTCCAGGGCACGGGAGGGGAAGAGAAAAGAGAATGGGAGAACTAGATGGGTAAGAACTTGAGAGGAACAAACTGAGATGGGGAAGAAGTAGATTGAAGGGCTACAGGAGAGTACTAGAGGAATGAGATGGTAGATGAGAAAGAGCCAGATGGGGAAGAACAAGATGAAGTAGAACGAGAAGAGGAGAGAGGAGACGGGAGAGGAGATGATATGGGAAGGAACAAAATGGATGAGAACCTAGAAGGGGCAGAACTAGATGAAGGAATTAAGATAGAACCTAGAGGGGATCGTAGACAAGTGTAGAGAGAAATCAGGCTAAAGATGTCCTAAATATGAGAGCAGAATATAAGCTTATAACTGTCACAGAATAATAAAGTATATGGACTAAGGAGTTTTGTGTACATAGATTCATTTCTTTTCATCAAAGATTAATTATCAGCTGGTTGTAGATTCTTCCCGGACCCTGGGAGGGGACTATTGAGGGGCTGGACCCCCATAGTCCTTCAGTTATTTGTTTAGGATTGAAGCCTTGGGGAAAATCTTGTACCCATACATATGTGTAGTTTTGACCTTTCGTCACTTTTATCAAAGAAAATTCCTTTTGCAACAGAGTACACTAGAGAAAATCACACCAATCAAAATTCAAAATTATGTAACTCAGTCTGGATGAATACATCTACAAAACAGTCATTTACCTAAAGATCGGGGAACATTGAAAAGACTGGATAGGAAGATTGTAAGAGACAAACAATCAAGGAATCTGCTGTAAGATTGTGTCTCATAGTAATGTTGGAAGCTATATCCACAATGTCTCACCAACATTTCTTATCAAACATGAGATCCAAATTATTTAAATGAAAATATATTAAAATTTCTTTTTAAATTATAACACTAGCTACACCTTTTGCTCAGAGATTAAAATCACTGCTTTCTGCCTAATATGAATTAATAATTAACATGCCTCCTTTGCCATGTGTGTACCACTCCATTTTTCATCATCTTCAAATGTATAGTGCTAAGGTCTAATTATTTTCTTACTTAAGTTACATTTAATTGAGCTATGCATAGCTTTCATATTTGTCAAGGAGTTCATAGTTGAGGAGTTCATGAGTTACAACACATCTTTTGGGATGAAACAAAGTTTTAAAAATCTTTAAGACAGATGAGACACAAATGTATATTTTTGGATTCTGGTAGTGAATAAGTTAGATAATACAGATGGATCACTTGTAGAAAATAATTTTAAAATCTAGACAGAAAACAAAAGGTGACTGCTGATAAGATCAGAGAGTATCAAAGAGCTTCTGGTTCCTGGAGAGCAGGTCCAAGATGTCGTATTATATGGGTGCTAAGTGTTAATTATAGTATCATTATTTTTTTCTTGAATAAATACAGTAAGTATGTTTTATAGCAGTTTCTTCTGAGGAACATTATAACACTCATGATGCTGCATAGGAAGTTATAAGATTCCATCTATTATGGAAACTCATTAAGATTGTAGAAATTCTGAATGAAAGGTTTCCTAAAACGGTAAACAACTCAGAAGCTTCAGGAAGTCTCTGAATCTAAACATATAGGGAAGGACACTCCCTCTTCTAGCTTATATAAGCATGAAGAAATTCTGAGAAAAACTCTCAACTCAAACAGACTCCCTATAAGAGTCTCAGCACAGCTGACCCTGAGTTGCCTAGAAGAAGGAGACCCACACAGATGTCTGTGAAACACCTTGTGATCTTCTGAGCTGCTTACAAATCACGCTGTGAGCTGAAAGCTCCAGCTTTCAGAAACCATCACCCACGTTGCAGTGAACTTTTGGTAATTTGTCTTCCTTTCAATCATTCCTGCTCCTGTAAGTAACCCCTCATCTATATTCCTGTGATTCTACTTAACTGGACATTGGTGACATTGTCACACTGGGGTTAGTAGATATTTGTTCAGGACTCCCCAGGAATAATGCCACAGAACATGGTGAAAATAGAAATAATAGTTGATAAACACCTTCCTAGAAGATCAAGGGAAGTAAAGCAAAAAAAAAAAAATGTGTATATTGAAGAACTCAAGAAATTGTAAAGAGGAAGAAAATGTCATCTTCACATTCCTTACACAAGGTCATATCTTTTAAAATGAGTCAGGCACAATTTGCAGATTATTGATAAACAACAACCTGACTTGTACTGAAACCTTATAGCTAAGAAATGAAGTTTGTATAGAAAATTATTACCTGAAAAAAAAACAACAAGGAAACAAATACCCACAAGATAACGATAATATAATTATATATACATATATATATATATATATAACTTAAATGCATGCCATTCAGAACATAATCCTTTCTTGAGGATTAATTTATAAAATATTTTTATTTTCATGTTTAAATAATAGTGTTTATTATATGAAATATTCATAAATTTGTACAGTGTATAATAATATACCCATCTACCACTCCTTCCCTCCAGCTCTACCTTGAGCTTCTTATACCATTTCCCTCCTACAATCCTGTTCTTTTCTGTTCTTTTTAATAACCTCCTAAAGGTGTTTAGTGATGATCATATGCACATGGGCATATGGCCATCTACTGGGGCATGAGCAAACTACCAGAGTCCATTGTAGTTGATGGTTTTTGTTCTTTTGGGTTTAGCGTTTTTGGCTCTTTGGGGACCCGCCAACAAGCTCCCAAATAAATCAAACACAGAGGCTTATTCTTAGTTATAAAGGCCCAGGCTTAGTTTGGCTTGTTTCTTGCTAGCTTTTTTTAAACTTCAATTGTCCCATTTACCCTTAGCCTCTGGACTTTTTTCCTTTTCTTACTTCTGTATATCTTACTTTCACTCTTACTCCATATCTGGCTGTGTGGCTGGGTGGCTGGCCCATGGTGTCCTCCTCCTTCTCTCACTCCTTGATCTCTCTTCCTTTCCTCCCTGATTTCTCCTTCTATTTATTCTCTCTGTCTGCCAGCCCTACATAGCCTTTCTCCTGCCTTTCTTTTACCTGTTCAGCTCTCTATTAGACCAATCAGGTATTTTAGACAGGCAAAGTAACACAGCTTCACAGAGTTAAACAAATGCAATATAAAGGAATGCAACACATTTTTTTTTGTTTGTTTGTTTTTTTTGTTTTTTGAGACAGGGTTTCTCTGCGTAGCTTTGCGCCTTTCCTGGAGCTTACTTGGTAGCCCAGGCTGGCCTCAAACTCACAGCGATCCGCCTGGCTCTGCCTCCCGAGTGCTGGGATTAAAGGCGTGCGCCACCACCGCCCGGCGCAACACATTTTTGCATAACTAAACAAATGTTCCACAACATGAACAAATGGAACACATCTTAAAATAATATTCTACAATAACTCATGTGCTCAAAGAAGAGTAATTATTGCTCCCTCAGCAGCCTCCAATTTTCAGTAGCTCCTCACATAAAGGTGAGGTCTTGAATATAATTTACATAATATCTGGAGACATGATCACATTTTCATAGCCAACACAATGAATGGAAGTCATCACCATTTCTAAAATTTGATTATTAACTAGGAAGTTACTTTTGACAGAACTCACTGATCAGTCACTGTGTTATTTGAATAAAGGCTGTTTAGTGGCTGCTCATGGTGAAAGAATTAGGTTATCTCCAAACCATAGCCAGGTGGTTGAAGACGTAAGCATTAAAGAATTGTGAATGTCCGGCTTAGAACTACCAGTAAGAAAAAGCACCCTACTCAAAAGAAAGTATATAAGTGAAGTTCATTAGCATCCAAAAGGAACATTCAAGCTTGACTCTTTTTTCTCTGACTACCTCTTTGTTCGAATTGAGATATGTAGGAATCAGGATGTTTATTTTCCTCCTAAAATAAAAATTCAAGGTTAGAAGTCTAAACGTTTAAGAGAGAAAAGCTTGAAACTATCTATCACGCCCTTTCTAACCTTCCTTCTTCCCAACCCCCAGCCAAACAGCAATCTTTCTCTACCTTTCTAGAATTGAATGTTAAAGGATTTCTTCATCATGAATTCTGAAAAGGAAGGCATGAGCCTTCCTTCATTCTTCCTCAGCAGCTGCAAGACACTTAGAACTCTAAGGTTATCATGATATACTTATAGAGAAGCACATAACTCTTAATTATCACATGTATAATTACCAAAAATTGGATATTACATGAAATAAAAGAAAAACACTTATTTGAGTATAATATGATCTTAATAATGAACAGTTGATTATTCTAAAGGAACTAATCTGGCTACACTATACAAAATTAATTAAAATGCATTCTGAGTAAATTAAAAGAGATAATAACACTGTTTGTAGTGGATCACACCTACAATCCCAGAACTTGTGAGACAGAAACAGGATTACAGAACAAATCTTATTTTTAAAAAAAATCAAAAGATCAATGTCAAATTCAAATAAAAGCTTTAGTATTATTACACTCCAAAATTAAAATCAAGCAATAATTGTATATTTTGGGGTGATGTAAATCAGCATGGCTATTTTTTTCTATGTCTTTCTCTCATGTTAACATACCCCATATTGGGTTTCATTATTACATTTCCAAACACATTTTTCTCTTGTTCTTGTTTTCAATTTCTTTTCCACTTCTCTTCCTCCCAATACTCTTATGGGAAATCCTTAACCTTTCACTTCTCTCAAAGTCTTTATTTGTTATATTTTTAAATATCTCTGTGCATACATATATGAGTATCTGTTTGTACGTGTGAGTGTGCACACATGGGATATAGCACATTTGTGGAGCTGGAAGGAAATTGTCGGTGTTGGTTCTTGTGCTGCATCTTGTTTAAGACAAGGCCTCTTAATCACTCCTAAAAAATGGGGTACAGACTTAAAAACAATTCTCAACATAAGAATCTTGAATGGCTGAGATACACTTAAAGAAATAGTCAACATCCTTAGCTATCAGGGAAATGCAAACCAAAATGACTCTGAGATACCATATTACACCTGTCAGAATGGCCAAGATCAAAAATGCTAATGACAGCCTATGTTGGAGAGGATGTGGAATAAGGGGAAAGGCCTCCACTGCTGATGGGAGTGCAAACTTGTACAGCCCCTTTGGAAATAAGTATAGTGGTTTCTCAGAAAATTGGGAATCAATCTACCTCAAAACCCAGTAATACCACTCTTGGGCATAAACCCAAAAGATGCTCAACCATACCACAGGACACTTGTTCAACTATGTTCATAGAAGCATTATTCGCAATAGCCAGAACCTGGAAACAACCTAGATGCCCCTCAACCTAAGAATGGATAAAGAAAATGTAGTGTATCTATACAGTGGAGTGTTACTCAGTGGAAAAACACAATGGCATCATGAAAATTGCAGGCAAATGATTCAAAATAGAAAAAAATCATTCTAAGTGAGGTAACCCAGACCTAGAAAGACAAACATGGTATCTACTCACTCATAAGTGGATATTAGGTGTAAACTAAAGGAAAGATAGGCTACAATCATCATGATCTCACTTCTATGTATAATCAAAATACTTGGTCTTATAGAAGGTGAGCATTGATTAAGGTTCTATTAAAGTTTGGGGAGAGTAGGATGGTGATAGAAGTCCATAATTGTTTTTAAGTGAGTACTAGGTTTTAATTGAAAGCAAGAATTTCCAGTGTGCTGTTGAATAACAGGCAGTCTCAGAAAAGGACACTGCTTAAAGGACTCATTCAATATGCACCCACACGGGATATAGATGTTTATAGCAAAACAAATTACTTGTTCTCTATGTACAATTTAAAATTAGAACAACTGTATTTTAAATGTGTTCAATACAAAAATACTTTGAAATAAGTAGACTACTTCTGAAAGACGCATAGTTTTTATTTTTGTTGTACACCCATAATATTGAGGTAAAACTATTAATAACAAATTTATAAATTAACATATAAATGGCTAAATAATGTTAGATATAAAATTCTGTGCATTAACATGAATAGTGCCTTTACAATATTTACATTTATTCTTAGCTTTATAAATATAGCATTAATTTATTGTAATAATATTAATATAATTAAAATTTCTCTATTGGGTATTTGTCCCCATGGTTACATTAAGAAAAATATCTCACCTTAATAACCTCTCATGACTTTTACATTTTCTATAACAACGTATTTTGAGAATACCAAGACAAATCTGTCCTAATCTTACAAAAATAAAGCACAAGATGTTTTTCTTTTTTTTTAGTTGTGATTTCTGTTTCTTGTCATCTTTATGGGCTAAGTATATTGGGTCAGCTGTAACATTGATCAACCTCTGTTATGTTCAGTGTTGGGCTAATGATTTCTGGGTTCTCCTAAACTCTTCTTAATATTTGACTCTGAAGCTTAGAGAGACTTTCATCTCATCCAGTAAATTATAAATTAGATTTTTCTGTAACTTCACTGTTCTTTGTTTTATATGTGATACTTTTAAGAGCCTAGCGGTCAATTGAGGAGCATCTTTCTGCAAGAGATAATATTGTATTCAGAGAGTATGATTTAGCAAAGTATAATTCCATCCAGTAACTAATGAATTAATTACTGAGAACCTTTTTGCAGTGATTCCTAATTTATCAGAGGCATTTTCACAGAGTGTTATTCTTGGAGGTCCTGCTTCATCCTGAATTTCTAGAACAATAAAGTGATTATGTTTTTATTAATGTCAACCCTAGACACTGTCATTAAATTATGAGTGTAGCTGGGTGGACTTTGACTAGAAAAAAATAGGTAAGAAGGCTTTTGAAAGTTTGCATTGCAGTGTGTGTGTTGAAGGTATTCACAATTCACCAAGCAAATATTCTTAACATCTATACAAGACATTTTTCAACTGCTGAAGTCTAGTTGTCTGTAATCTATTGTTACAGTTCTATAGATCGCAACAATGCTACAGTAAACTTGTGGTAACATCAATGCTATCTACTATAATCAAGTAATTGGCACACTAAAACTCTATAATACATGGTAAGTAATAAATATCAGAAAGCAAAAATATAAATGAGAATTATCATGCTCTCAAGAGATGGTAAATTGGTGGTGAACATAAACCCAAACTCACAAATGCATATGAACACACACACACACACACACACACACGCATGCTCATGCACATGCACACATACACACACACATTTTGAAAGAGCACTGTTGTAAGCTCTTTCATAATATCCCCAAATAATATTATTTGTTTCTTCTAACTAATAAGACATTTAAACATTCTTTTGTCAGAAGCTTAATTTTCTTATGTAAATGTGCCTTTGTTTCTGCAAAAAATGTTTGATTTGTTTGTATTAAATGTTTATATTATTAATATTGAGAAAAATAATGCATATTCTAGTTTTTAAATACCAATGGTACTAACTCCAATAATGTCAATTCCCAAACAAAGTGCTGAGAGTGAGGGAAAATTTAGGTCTTTAATGATAACTATTTGTCATAAAGACATATGCCACGTGATGAAATACTTATTCAATAAATCCACTGAAATTAACAAAGAATCTGACCCATTCCTCATCACATAACAGCAATCTGTATCAGGACCTCTGGTTTGGGTTTGCAGTGCCCTTGTTTACCAGTCCCCTTCATGAACAATGTCATAGATCTGTAACATACACAATATGACCTGCACCTGGTATTTTCTCTCAGCTGCTAACCAGCTCCCAAATGAAGACATTATTAATTGTGAATGCTCGGCCTTGGCTTAGACTTGTCTCACTAGCTCTTTTAACTTAATTTAATCGGTTTCTATTCATCTACATTTTGCCTCAGGGATATTTACTTTTTTTTCATTGTGTATGCCCTACTTTCCTGCTTTCTCTATGTCTATCTGTCTGGTCTCATCTCCCTGGCATTTCTTTTGCCATCTTCCTGGACCCTAACTTCTTCCTCCTACGTACTCTCCCTGCATGCAAGTCCTGCCTGTATCTCCTCCCTTGCTATTGGCCGTTCAGCTCTTTATTGGACCAACAGGTGGCTTAGGCCGGCAAGGTGAAACATCAGCACATCTTTACATAGTTAAACAAATAAAACACATCTTTACATAATCAAACAAATGCAACACGTCTTTACATAATTAAACAAATGCAACACGTCTTTGCAAAGATAAACAAACGCTCTGCAACAATTACCAGTTTTCCTCAATTCTCCATGTCATCATATTCTGTTGTGGAAATTAAGTTCTTGCTGAGCCTGACTTTAGAAATACTCTATAGTGATTCAGACATATTTAAAACACTATAACCCTGCCCTGCTCTTCCTGGGTGCTTGTTGTATAAATCTTTCAATAGACAATAGGTCACAATGATCAGAGACTAAAAGGGTCTGCTTATAGCTCTCCTCTAGAGAACTCACACAGGGGGTAAGAAAACTACAAACAAGGACCTAGAAAGTTCCTTCCAAAGCAGTTTTTTTTTTATTTGAAACACTGTTGTGAATTTATTGCAAAATTTCTTCCCCAAAATATAATGTCTAAGAAGAAAGAAATAAAGAAGATACATGTAGCTTTGCTGTGTATGTAATCTATATCAGAATAGAAAACCGAGGAGAGACAGTTTGGTGGGATCGCCAACCTTAAACACTGAATTGTTGGCCGGGCGGTGGTGGCGCACGCCTTTAATCCCAGCACTCAGGAGGAAGAGCCAGGCGGATCTCTGTGAGTTCAAGGCCAGCCTGGGCTACCAAGTGAGTTCCAGGAAAGGCGCAAAGCTAAACAGAGAAACCCTGTCTCGAAAAACAAAAACAAACAAACAAAAAAAAAGAATTGTTTTATGTGTCTGTAAAGAAGCTCATTTTTAATTAAATTAATTTTATGCTCCAAATGTTGTTGAAGACAATATAACAATAAGCAAAATAACTTCAATAAAACAATAAGCAAAATATCTTGAAGATTTACCAAAACTGTATGGGGACAGATATAGGCAGTCAGTGGTCAAAGCTAAAACTACTTCCATATCACCTATGTGTTCAAGTCCAAAACACTTTCAAATTTCTCATCAGGGAATTGCAGTATTGGAAATAATCCAGCACTATCTCAACAGACCAAATAAATAACTAAATAACAAATACTAAAATGATAGTGAGGACAAATGTTATATTAGGTAATTTTTTTTTGTTTTCCATAGAGTGAGAAGTATTGATGAAAAAGCATCAGGAAAATATGAACTATTTATTAGGAAGAAATACAGGATGGAAATCAAAAGAGACTGAAAAGTCACCTAGGTGTCACAATTAATAGAGAATCATAGAAGCTATGGCTGAGGAATCAATTAAAACAGGTTTAAAGACCAAAAATATTGTCAAAAAATGAATAAATATGTTTATAACTTTTTACAAACTTGATGATGTGAATAGTTATAAACTGTCGAAATTGAGATTTTTCAATTTAAATAATAAAATAAAAATAAAATATAAATCAGAGCGATTGAACTTAAATGTAAAAATATCAGACCTGAGTAAAGATCAACAGAGATTATACAACTTAAAGAAAAAAAGAAGAAATAATTTTAAAACAGTGGAATAAATAAGCTGTGGAATAAATAAGCAAATTAAAATAAATATAAAATATCAAGTACATTTTTCATTGAAAATAGATTCTTCTCTCATATAATACACCCCAAATCACAGTTTCCACTTTCTCCACTCTAGCCAACCTCCCGCCACCTCTACTCTCCCCAAGATTATTCCCCTTCTATTTCCCGTTCAGAAATGAGCAGGCCTCCAAGAGACAACAACAAAACATGACAAAACAGGATACAATAAGACCAGAAGAAACTCCTCATATAGAGGCTGGAAAAGGCAACACAATAGAAAGAAAAGAGTCCTAAGAGCAAGCAAAAGAGTTAAAGACACACCTGCTCTCACTGTGAGGCGTACTCCCCAAACCCCAAGCTAACAGCCGTGACATATATACAGAGGACCTGATGCAGACACATGCCTGTCCCATGGTGGCTGCTTCAGTCTCTCTGAGCCTGCTTTTAATGAATAACTTAAAAGGAAATTAAATATATTTCATATGAAATGCCACTATAGGATAAAGTACTTAGAGAGTACTTAAACAATACTTTGGAAACTATAAATCTAGCTTAAGCAAACTATGGAAATTTCTAAATATTAGAAACATGTCATTTCATAATTATGTATTTAAAACTTGTTATTTTGACTAAGTAGCTATAATCCCCAAATTTACCCAAAAAATTCAATAGCACCTTTGTTATCATCCCCAGAAGTTTTCTTGAAGAAATTAATATGCTGAGAAGAAACTCACCAAAAAAAAAAATTTAGGGAGACAAAAAGGTAAAAACAGCCTTGAGAAAGACATAGCTGTATGCAGGGCAGATTCTGATTCCAAATTGACAGCAAAGAGAAGAGAGACATTCGAAAAAATGTACAGATCCATGAAATAGGTTTTAGAATCTCCTAAACACTCACAACTTTGGTCAGTTAAGTCATAATAAATATGGCCATACAATGAAGTGGGAGTCTGTTCTGTATAAGAAATCATTACAGTAGAACTGGGCAACCAAAGGCAGAGGAATGAAGTTGGTTTTCACCTCAAAAAATATACTCAACATGAGAAAAAAGTATTCTAGAATCCTAAACATAAATACTAAGACCATTTTATCCATGTATGGTTTACCAAACTTTGGACATCACACAGCATTATTTGATGTGCTTGGAAGAATAAATTATTTCTTAAAAGAAAATCAGTTTGGATGTAATATTGTATATATAAAGGACTAGGCAATGTGAATATAACAAATTAAGAAACTTTTAGGTAGAATATTGAAGAAAAATGTAATACTTCTATTTACTAATAACATTTTAAAGTTAAAAGCAACCACTGAGAAATATTGCTTTGTAGTGCTATTGGGTGTGTTTTTGATTTTTGAGACAGGGTCTTACTGTGTTGACACAATTATTTAAATGTTTACATTGTTTAAAATTGCAAATCCTTATTAGAAATGTTATTTATGCTAGATTTTGACATAATTGCAATAAATTTTAGAAATACTAGTACAGTGAATACATATAATTCATTATTCTATTTTTCATAAATTTACATTGACTTATTAAGGTTTTTAACAATTGCTATAATCTTATTACACATTTATATATGACCTTGAATAATGAGTATAGCAAAAACTTTGTGGGAGACCGATTCCTATATTTCACCCTAGGATACACTTGAGGAGTGAGGGATAAGAGATTTAAATAGAAGGATAGAGGGGAGAGAAACAGATAGAAACACAAGATAGCCTCGGAAGGGCCTGGATCCTTATCCACCAGCTCCTTCTGTCTCTTCTAATGGGCTTTTTATAGGAATGCCAAGGAGTGGAACAAAAGACTTCCCCCTAGCTCAGGCAAGTGCAGACACTTAAAATCACCTGGAACCAGGCATGTGGTCAAGCCATCCTCTAATGCAGCTCTGCTGGGTAAAGCAAGTTCATATCTTACTAGGAGGCCTTTGTGGGCCTCACAAAACTAAAATTTCTAAGGGAGATATTTCTTCTTCATTCAGGAGGACAGTTTGTGAAAATGGTCCTGAATAGACATATGCATAGGAACTGCAATGAATGACATGTCCATATATTCGTTTTCCTTAGTTAATTGATGCCAAATGAAATTAACCACACTGCAAATCCACAGTGAATTAAATGATAAAATATCATGCTTTATCTATAAAACTTTTCCATTCTACCTCAAATATATACTAGCTCTTTGATAAAAAAAAAAAAAATTGAGGCCTTCTTACTCAAAGTTGGTGCAGTTTTCCGTGGGGAGGGAGGAAGAGGAGATGTTCGAAGGGATCTCACATCCTTCCTAATTTCACTTAATGGCTTTCTTAAAACTGCTTCCAACAACAACATATTATAGCTTTGCCCTTTGGAGTTAGACAGTGAATATTTATCACACGAATAGATACCAAGCTAAGAATGTAAAATTATTTTTATTTCATGAACGTAAGAAAGAGAAAGAACTCCATCAGTGAATTGTACAATACAAAAATAAATATCAGATAATCTGAAATAGTCTATAAATAAAAAATGTGCAGAACTTCCAAAACCCGAGTTGCTGGTGGAGATGAGAGACACAGAGATGGTTGAACATGTTACAAAACTGCCAAAACAGAGGTGCCACAGATGAGTGGGTTAAACCTCACCACCACCATCTACCGACTTCCTGCAGCCAGCATGATGCAGCAACGCCAGAGAGCAAATGTAAATATCTCTACCTTTCAACCGGTCCCACACTGTGGTAAGACACAGTTTCACACATAATCCCGAGTATGCTTTAAAAAACGGAATCAGTGCCCCTGTTGGTTGGAACCTGAGTGGAAACCCAACCATTTCAATTGGAGAGGAGCAGAAATGTTTGGGACCATTGCTATAGCTGTGCCAAATTAGAAAGTTTACTTCCAAATTGCTTTCAGATGCAGACTCTAGGATTATGTGTGATATTTTGCACATGAAATTGTCTTTATCACAGTATTGATATGAAGTTATATTTATAATCCCTATGCAAAAGCAAAGAGACTTTATTCAAGTTTGAGCTTGGACCCTCCTTATGTCCAGGGCAGAGGTATAATTAGAGTGCTGAGCCTAGGTGCGGTAGGATTTTATCATAGTAGATGTTTGTGGTGAGGGGATTTTCAGGGTTCAGGACCCTTATTGGCTGACATTTGTCTAGGGGTGACTTAGTAAAAGGAAATAGGTGTGTGCTGTGCTCAGGGACTTCTAGTTATCTTATCAAATCTTATTTAATGGTTGGAATGTTTGGAATGTCAGGTACTTCCCCTTAGATGCTGGCCCATTCCTGAGTGGAGTCAGCATATGCTTTTCCTGGATCCAGGTGCTGCCTGTCAGTAAACCTAAACTTAAGTGTACTTCTTAGCTGGCTTTTATTAAGCTTGCCATGGCAGCTATGAGGCTAAGTTGCCCTGGGCTCCATAATAAGTTTCAAGGAACATCACTGATTTACTGTCAGATACAGAGAACCAGGAAGTCTGTGAAGAGGTGGGACTGTGAATCCTAGAAATGACACTGAAGCTATAACCCTGATACTGCAAGAATATGGGTGCCCAAATAAGACAGGAACAAGGACAATACCAATAGGCTAACATGGAAGGGCAAAATCTCATGGGACTCCACCCTTACACAAAGATCCACTGGGAAATAAGGAGCGTGGAGAATAGACAGGATAATTAATATTTTTCCAGGGATGAACTTCTCAATTGATTATCTAATACCAAGTTGTCAGCACTGAAGTCACACACACACACACACACACACACATACATATATGGTGATATTTTGTTTGTATGTTAATAAATAAAGTTTGCCTGGAGATCAGAGGTAATAGCAAGCATTAACACAAAAGTCAGGCAGTGGTAGCACACTCCTTTAATCCAATCACTAGGCAGGCAGGGTCCCTGTGTGTTCAAGGTCACACTAGGGAACAGAGCCAAGCATGGTGACACATGCCTTGAATCCCAGTACCAACCATAGAGACCTGGAGGTCTGTACAGACAGGCAGTAACAAGGAAGTGAGGTAGGTGGGCTAAGAGCCAATGAGAGGGCAGAACAGCAAGGCAATAAAAGCCTGGGTAGACAGGAAGAAGCTCTCTTGGGAAGCTATGGGGGTGTGGTGAGCTAAGGTTAGCTGGTGGCTCTCACTATTTTCCTGATCTGAAAGACTTTCATCCCTATATTTGGCTCTGTGTTTCTTATTTAATGAGACCATTCAGAAATTTATATATATATCACTAAATGGGAGTTGATTTTTATATATTTATGTACATATTTATGAATATGATACAATACCAGAGAGAAATAGAACATGGGAGGGAATGAGGTGTGGTCATATATTGTGTACCTCAATATATTGTGTACCCTAATAAACTTATCTGGGGATCAGAGGACAGAGACAGTCACTAGATTAGACATAGAAGCCAGACAGGGTAACACACACCTTTAATCCTATCACTTGGGAGGCAGAGATCTGTCTGGATCTCTGTGAGTTCAAGACCACACTGGGAACAGAGCCAGATGTGGTGGCACACGTCTTTAATCCCAGAACTTGAGAGCTCATGTCTTTGCTTGAAAAGCACACATGCCTTTAATCCCAGGAAGTAACATGGCTGGATGGAGAACGGTATATAAGGCCTGAGGAGACAGGAACTAAGCAGCAGTTCAACTGAGACCCTCAGGGGTGAGGACTGGGAGGCTTTTAGTCTGAGAATTCATGGAAACAGGATCAGATGAGGAGGTGGCAAGGTGAGGTTGGCTGTAGCTTGTTCTGTTTCCCTCATCTTTCAGTTTTCACCCCAATATCTGGCACTGGGTTTTCTATTAATAAGACCATTTAGGAATTCATGTTACAAAGAGGAGTTTGAGAGATGAAATCGAAGATGGGGAAATATGTAACTTATTTTTTTGAAAGCTTAAAATATGTGAACATAAAAATATATACAGAATATTACTATAAATAACATATATTTATATGCATATATATGCAAATAGCAAATAAAACATTTTAATTTATGAGGTATTCCTCCACTAATTAAACCACAGCTGTTGGGAGCATTATAATTATTTTATCACTTTCAACATCTATCTCTATGCAGAGAGATCCTTGGAGCTTTGTGGTTTTGAAAATATCATATGAAATTTTTGTTAAATGCTCTTTCACACTAAATATATTCATCTTAAAATCAAGTTGTGTTCCAAAGTCACTTATACTGAGTATGGCAAGAATCATATATCTACTATTTTGAGTTTTATTACCCAATTTCTAGTTTATATCATTTGATAATTAGGAAACACTAATTACCCTTCTAACACACAATATATGACCACACCTCATAACAAGAAAGTTATTAAGAAAACTTCACAGTAATTAATAAAGTTAGTTATACAATGGGAAATAAAAGCATCTTAAAATAAACTAGATAATGGCTTCTCAAGATGTTAATTTCTTGGATATAGAGAAACAGATTTGTAGTGGGTAGCCATTCCAGCTTGGATCTGGAAGTTCCAACCCCCATTGAGACTCTGGCAACTGTCATGCCTACGAGGCAGGGCCAAGGGAGGCGTCTGGAGACATGAGACCGGATGGACGAGCACTCTCTCTGTTCCTGGACCCTAGATGGTGGAGGTTGACTGAGCAGAGCTCCAGAGAACACCGCTGGACTGCAATACACCTTCCCCAGACCCCCGCAATCTACCTATTCCTTTATTTGTAAGTCGCCCACTAAATAAATCTTCCTTTTAACTACCTGGAGTGGCCTTAATAATTTCACCAATATCTGGCGCCCAACGTATGGCCCTAACCCATGACCCAAGGATTAAGAGTCCCATGGTCTACCGACTGAGCTAGCCGGGCTCATTACTATCTTAGTTTAACTGAGATTTAACTATCTGAGCTTTCTCACACTACCCAACAGAGATAACATCATCCCCTAAACAGCAGGAAGCAATTCTAAGAAAATGATGCCCCTTCTCCCTTCGGTTTCATATTTCTCGGGGTTACGGATGATGGTTATAGGTTTGGGGGTGGAAGAAAATATTAAACTCAGTATTCTCCTTTAAAAAAAAAAAGGAAAAATAAAAGTGGAATGGATAGGTATAAGATATTATGGTTGATTATTGTATATACTAGTAAACAAATTTAGTAAAATAGCAACCTTAGATAATTTTCACTATAACTTGTACTGTTATGGATTCTTATATGTTGATACAAATGTAAACTATTTTTATATTCCTGTTTAAGTTAATTTGTATATTGATACAAATACAGAACTATATTTGTTATAATGTACATATATTTCTACTCTTATTTGAAATATTTTTATATTGATACAAATGTAAATTTATATCTGTCATACTTTATATATGTTCTACTTCTGTTTAGGGTACTCGGTATATTGATATATATTTAAGATTATTGTCATATTGCATATCACACTATATATTCCTACCTCTGTTATAAATATCTTGTGTATTGTCACAATTTTGAAGTCATCGTTCTTCACCATACATTTGCTTATAGACTGTTTACCTTGTTTACATGAAGCCTTAATCCTTAGTTTATTTCGGCAGATAAGACTTATAGATTTATAGTCACCTATGCCTGTCATCTCTATAGTTACATTAGTTAGGTTATCCAGATTTACAGATACATAGGTCAGATGGACAGGTAATCTTCAAACACTTCATAGACCTAGAGAATATGACACTTAAATAACTTAGGATTCTGTTGAAATGAGACACAATTGCTCCTGGCTGCACCGATTTGATCCTGAGAGAATGTTGGGCTTCTAAGACATTTCCATTTGGAAGTTTGTCTTCTTGGCACAAAATGGCCTACTGGGCAAAGAATTGCCCTTGCCTTGACGGCTGACAGTATGAATGCAATGCTGTCCTTCCTGGACAAGCGGGACACAAGGAAAACAACCACTGTACTCTGCCAAGACAGGGTAAGATGGTCTTTCAGAATTCCTGCTTCTGAAGATGGTCTGTCAGATACTCTAGGCCTGTAGCCAATTTGAATGCACCAACAATGCTGAGAAACAGGTGACTGTCCAGGCTGCCAGCTGTCTCAGTCTACTCTTGCAAGACTCCTGAAAGTTGCTTGAATCCATCTTCCATTTCTCAGGTACCATTATGTTCCTTCTCAGGTCTTTGATGGGATTGAAGACTAGCAGTTATAGTTACAACTTAGTATATATAATATCTTAGATAGAACATATTAAGTATTAGATTCAGGTTCTTTAGGATAGGACACCTTTGAATGATCTTTATAACACGCCATTTACCTACGCTCTATACTTCTCTGGATTTTAGTATGTGTTTCTTGCTTGATATTGTGATATTGTTTACATTGGTTGTAGTTCCATCTTATCTAGGTCATTATCCCTCATTATTTCTGGACAATATTTGATAATCATTCCTTTGTGTATAGTCTTGTACTAGTTTAGAACCTTCTTATTTAGACAAAAAGGGGGAGATGTAGTGGGTAGCCATTCCAGCTTGGATCTGGAAGTTCCAACCCCCATTGAGACTCTGGCAACTGTCATGCCTACGAGGCAGGGCCAAGGGAGGCGTCTGGAGACATGAGACCGGATGGACGAGCGCTCTCTCTGTTCCTGGACCCTAGATGGTGGAGGTTGACTGAGCAGAGCTCCAGAGAACACCGCTGGACTGCAATACACCTTCCCCAGACCCCCGCAATCTACCTATTCCTTTATTTGTAAGTCACCCACTAAATAAATCTTCCTTTTAACTACCTGGAGTGGCCTTAATAATTTCACCAATACAGATTAATTAAATATAGAAAATCAGCTTTTTAAAATAGTAACACAAAGAAATAAAGCCATGCATGTACTTTACTATTAAGTACAATAAAAATATAGTGATAAAATATAATCATGCCATTCTACTTTAAGATTATTTTGTCTAATAGTCATCAATTTTTGATACTAAAAATTACAAAATATTTAATATCATGTATAGAATAAACAAATTAATGTTTGTCTAAGGATTAAGTTTTATTATCTTGAATGTATTATATGTTCAATTTTGAAAGTAAGTAACTTTAAATATTATTAATCACAAATCTAGGACAAAATGACCTTTAAAATAGTTGGTAATTTCTGCATGTGTCCCAGCATGGTACAGTATATTCAGGATGAATAGTTGTGGAAACAAAAGTGCTCACTGAAACCACTTCAAAGGAAAATGGGGAAGAATGGCAAGTAACAGTTGATTTAAAAGAACACAATTGTCAGAGTGTACTGATCCATTGTAATAGTGTCTATTTGATAAATAATATATAGTAACAAGAGATGTTTATGTGAAAAAGGCTACCAAACAGCAAGGATATTTTTAATAGCATTAGCTTAAAACTATTTTAAAAATATGTTTTCAAAAATTTAGCTTGAAATCACTTATATTCTAACTTTCAATTATGAAACAATATTCCATATCACTCATCTGGATTTATATATTTCCACTAATTCGTGAAACATTATATTTTTGCCTTCTTCTAGAATTCAACATGAAGGAACTACAGATTTCTGTGAGTTCGAGGCCAGCCTACAAGGCTTGTTCCAGGAAAGGCACAAAGCTACACAGAAAAACCCTGTCTCGGAAAAAAAAAAAAAAATGTTTGATGACAACTGTTATTAAAAGTGTCTTTTTGTGCAACATTGAAATAAGTATCTTTATGAACATATTGTTTCCTGATGCAATCTCCTGTCCCTTCAGGGTGATGGTTAAGCAGAGTCTGAGCTGTTTCTAATGGACTAGGGCTCAAAGCATGTATCTTAGAACCTAGTCCTCACATTGAACAACAAATTGCAGTATGGGGAATTTGGTTTAAAACAAGTTTTGTGAAATCTTAGATTGAAGAAATAACAGACAGAAACATTAACACAACCTGCCACAGCAGGTTGAAATATATGGAATGTTTTTTGGCTACATAAAAAGTAGAAACATTTCACTTTATCACTGTTTTTATGCTCAGGATTCATTAACACCGTGCAAGAAAGAACAGTCTCTCCACACTGCATAAACTGTTTCCTAGTCCACCTCATTTAAAAGTATGGAGACTAATGCTCTGATAACTCTTTGGTGCAGTAGATCTTTGTAACTCTGAGGGTAGAATGTCCATGTGATTTGATGGAGTCAATGCATCCAATCAATCACTACAACCTGGGCAACCATTAACATGACCACACCTTTCGTTGTTGGTCCCTTATCCCTATGTTACCTTTGTGAACAAGTTTCCTATATTCTAGTGTTAATCGTGGCTGCGACAGTATAGTAAGCCACAGTGACCCTACCAACCACACAAATTATTTCTCATAGAATCCGACACACAATGACTTGCACTCAAGTTATAACTTTTCTTTTCTGTTCAGTTTTCGAGAAGTTATCAGTTCTTTGTGGCAATGGCCAGAGAATGTATAAGTGTTAAAATCCTTACATAGAAAGCATTAACTTAGCATATGTAAATAACAAATCAAGAGTATTTGTCCATTCTCCATTTTCTCTGCTTTCCATATCATTATTTTTCAAGAATGATTTGAAAATTCATCAACATGACTATATAGTGGTAAAATTACTTACATCAATCTATTACTAGAAGAGTTTAATATTCAGTAAAAATTTAACAATTATTTCTTTTAGGCTCAATATCTGATTTGATTCTTCTAATATTAAAATAATCTAGAAGGTCTTCAGTGAATCTTCTGGAAGCACCAGCTGATATGCAGAAACAAGAAATTCTTCCTCAGGACACAGTCGTCTTTCTACATAGCAATTCCTTCTCGTCAGTTTAGCAACTGTTTAACATTGTTAGATAAGAATTCTAGCCAGGCGGTGGTGGCGCACGCCTTTAATCCCAGCACTCGGGAGGCAGAGGCAAGCAGATCTCTGTGAGTTCAAGGCCAGTCTGGTCTACAAAGCGAGTTCCAGGAAAGGCGCAAAAGCTACACAGAGAAACCCTGTCTCAAAAAAAAAAGAAAAAAAAAAAGAAAAAAAGAAAAAAAAAGAATTCTGAGCAACAGCTGGAAAAATTTCACTTCATTTCTGGTTACCAGGCATGTATAAAAAAGTTCAAATTTGACACTCTGGATTGGGATAAAATAAAACTTTGCCCCACTTAATGAATTTAGTGTTGAAATACAAATCATTTGTCAGTAGATAAAGTGTAAAACATAGTATGGAAGAATCAGAAAATTGTGAAATACCTAGGCATTAGTACGGCTTTGATGAGAACAAGGAAGAGGGAACACGGATTTCATATTAGTATCTTAACGGCACACCAGAAAGTTCTACAACAAAAAGAGCAATTCACACCCCAAAGCAGTAGCTGTCAAGAAATAATCAAACTCAGGACTACAATCAATAAACTATAAACAAACAATAACAGAAATAAAATACAAAGCAAAGAATCCATGAAACAAATCATCTTTTGAAATGATAGGTTTACATAAATTTTTTTAAAACATACCTAATTTTTGTTAACACTGCCCATACCCTTGCATTCCAATGCATACATAAAACATAGGTATTATGTATGAACAGAGAAGAAATTTACATGGTTGAGCGAGTATTTAACTATTTCTCTAATAAGATAGAGATTCCTTTTAGGCTCAGGAATGGTATACCTGTGATATACAGCAGTTCTATTTATAGCTTTTGGTTAAATTTGCACAAGCTGCAACAGTTCACATCCTTGCCAAATAAAATAAAACTTCTTCTTCCCCCAAATCCTTGCCAGCCCTTGCCTTCATTTTTTTCTGACGTTTTCTTTACCTCTGCTCCTACTTGTTCTCGTTTTCATGCCCTTAAAGTGCAACATTTGGTTGCTTATTGGAAAACCTTCTGAATTTTTAACCTCCATGAGTTTGTGAATTTTCTTTGGTTTCCCTTCTGCACATAGATAGCTTTATTTCACTGCAGAAAGAAAGAATACAAGATTTTTTTTTAATTTTCTGTTTTTTTGGAACTTGTTAGTGCCATAGTTCTCTACTTTGGAGAATGTTGTCTGGACTGCTGAAAAGAGTGTGTGTTCTACAGATTTGTAATTTAATGTTCTGTGGATCGCTTTCAGTTTATTTGATATATGTTTCTATCAAATGTGTTTCTCTGTCATATTTTTTTTCTCCAGGACCTGTTTATTTGAGAATATGTGGTAATGAAATCATCCACTATTACTCTGTTAGGGTGACTTTATATCTACTAGTGTTTGGTTTATAAAACTTGTTTCTATATAGTATTACAATTTTCTCATGATGAATTTTCTTTTAATCAGTCCCCCTGCTTCCTACTTACTTGTTTGGCTTTGTAGTCATAAGCTCCTTTAGTCTCCCTTTTTGTTTTTTGTTTTTGTTGTTGTTGTTTTTAATCATGGAATGATTTTAGTTCTCCATCAAGTATGCTATACATAGTAGCTTAGGTTAGCAGCTGTCTCTCAGAATATGAAATACATGGTACCTTATTTTTCTGAATTTCAGCATTCCTGTTGGGAGACTAGCTGTATTCTGATGGTTTGTCTTTGGTGTTTATCTCTCATAGATTACAGTACATTGTTTGTTCTGTGTTCTTTAGTCTTCTAACTATACTATGACATGGGGAATTTCCTTTTCCCTGCTACCTATTTGATGAACCACATGTCTTTTATGGTCATATATAGTCATCATTTGGGGAGTAAAGAAAGAAGAGAAAGGTTATGGGCTGTAAACCACAATGCCTGCCCTATGACTGGCAATACTCTGCAACTAAATATTCTACAGCCTTCCCAAATAATGCCTCCAGGTAGGTACCAACTATTCAAACACAAGAGCTCCAGATGGGGTTCATAGTCACATTATAACAGTGAAGTACAACTTGAAAATTTCATCATTACTAATACATTTTAAATGCCCGTCAAAACAAAATGGTTGTTTTGCTTGATACCTTATATTTTCTAATAGATAAAGCAAAGCTTTTGAAACTTATTTGTGATTTATTGTTTATGCAAAATTATATTTAAACTCTTTCAGGATATGTTATTAGTATTTAAACAGAAATTCACTTTTGAAATATTATTCCACTAAAATGGTGTGGTAAGTTCATATTTTGCGAGGTGTATCATTAGGATGCAATCATTTTCTTGATAATTAGAGGAAGCTCAAAGGTTTTAAATTGTGAAATCATTAGTAATTGATCACTCCAAGTGGGAGCACTGCTGTTATGACTAATGAATGAATTGTTAATGTGTGTAATAGATGATATTTTGTAATGATAGAGAAATGACTATGTATGGCTATTTATCATTTTGTTCTCAACAAGATAATACAAAAAAACTCAAGATAATTTCACCTTCCACTCATATTTCCTTTTTACACATTTAATAAAGTTTTGAAGTATAAAAAACAATATATTTTTCTCCATTTAAATTCAGTTACATAAGCATATTCCAAAGTATCAATTTTCCACTTCAATGAAATTCATTTACACAGAAAGTTCTGATGTGTGAATATTCTTGGCCTAATATACTCAGGAAATAACTGACATAGATAATTAATATTAATTAATTTATTTTATATTTATAACAATTTTCTCAGGAGCAGTTTTACCTGATTCCATCTCCTGAAGCTGCAATCTTGAGGATCTCCTTAATCTCTTCTTGTACTAAGGGACTTGTAACCACCATTGGTACACACACACACACACACACACACACACACACACACACAGATGCTTACATATACACACATGCACACACATATACACATATCACATACATACACACATATCACACACACATACACATACATATACACAACCATCACACACACATACATACAGATCACAGACACACAACACACACACACACACACACACACACACACACACACAAGTGATTATATAACTGTTCCAAATAATTTCCAGGGTTTTTGTTTGAATGACCTTGGCCACTGTCAACATTGTCTTAATTGTTCTGTAACCCTGTACTGTCATGTGCATGTACAAACACAGCAAATGTTTCCATAAGAAATGTTCTCTGCCATTAATCTCATTCTCAGACATGTGTTTGTACTTAGACATCTTACCTCCAGAAATGTTTCTTGATGGTGAGTACAGAAACATTTCTCAGTTTGAATAATTTCTCTACCTTTATTGTGGGTTTTGCTGGTTTGTTTCATTTTGTTCATTTAAGACAAAAGGTCACGCATTAACCCAGAATAGCTTGGAATTCACTGTATGTCCATGTCTATCTTAACACTCAAAACAATCTTCCTGCCTTAGCTGCCACGGTGCTGAGATTACAGGTCTGACCACTATGCCCAGATTAGATTTATTGTCGTAATAATAATCTCAAATCTTAAATATCTATGCTTTGACTACCTACCCATATTTTCCTCTTGTTCACAGGTTATATGGTTTGGAAACAAGTATTATAATGACTAACACTTATAAGGTTGTAATTGACTTGGGACCTAGATCTTTTCCTTCATCCAAGTTGAAGTATCCAACCTAGGATACCCTGAAGGACTGAATTGAAATTATACTTCCATTTATCTTAAGAAATTTTTGTTTTAACAAAACAAACTCTTTCCTACTTGAAGTTAAGGCTCCTAATACTAGACCTGCTACAGAAGATTTTTATTAAAACTGTAAAACTTGTTCTTCAACACAAATTGGGTGATGTGTATGTTTGATTCATTTTACGCTTCAGACCACAAAACAAATGTCAGTCAACACATGCGTAAGATGGGCAGGAGTTGCTTAGATCATTGTGCTTAATTTTTGCCTTATAATAATTACAAAATACTAGTGACTTTCTAAAGGTAAAGTGCTCAAAACATAATGTAATATAAGCATGAGAATCCAAGGTCATCATGTATTTTTGTTGTTGTTGATTAATAAGAGAATGTATGCTTTGGTCACCAGGATGTAGTGAATACTCCCAAAGTTTTCATTTCATTTTTGGTTTTTGTTTTTCATTCTTTTACACCTCTCAGAGAACTATATTTTAAGTACAGAGGGAAAATATATCTTCCTATGTTTTTACCTCTCCAAGAGTTTTCCACTCTGGGAAGCAAAGGAGAACTTCACAAGTGAGAATCCCAAAATAGAGTTAAATAGCTTTAAAAACTGTTATTGTGTAGTACTTTGAAATTATTCTAAGAGAACTGCTATGAGCTGTGTGTGTGTGTGTGTGTGTGTGTATGTGTGTGTGTGTGTGTGTGTGTGTGTGTGTTTGTGCGTATGTGCGCGTGCCCATGCAGATGGGCACACATATTTTTGTTTATATGTCTAAATTTACCTCAAGATAATTTTATTAGCAGTTTATAGAAATGCCACCTATAATACCACAAAATTACTAATATAACTATTCAGAATTTAACAGATTTTAAAAAGTTCTGAAGAATGTCAGTACATATGAGAATGATTATTAGGAGTGAGGGTTGCAAGTTCTCATTGCATCATATCTGGTTCTGATAAAATCCATGTATCTTTTCCCAAAGTCTTAATTATGTTAAATATTAAGTCTAAGCTCATAATGCATAGAAAGAACAAGAAAGAAATTTCAAAGTCAACAGTGTCTTTTAGAAAAATCAAGGTATTGATGGTCAATTTTCTTCACTATTTGACCTCTTATTCATTGGCTATCACTGAACCTTTTGCTCAGATTTAGTTTTACAAATTAGATCACTGCAAGTATACAGACCAGGAAGAGCAAATATTCTGTTTTCTAGGGTAGGTGCATTAGTTTTTTTTTTTGTTGTTTTTTTTTTCATTTGTTTTTGTTTTTGCTCTTGGTTTTCGAGACAGGGTTTCTCTCTGTAGATTTGCACATTTCCTGGATCTTGCTCTCTAGACCAGGCTGGCCTCGAACTCACAAAGATCTCCCTGGCTCTGCCTCCCAAATGCTGGCATTAAAGGCATGCACCACCACCACCTGGCTGTGGGTTAGGTTTTAGGATCATCATTTCCTGGTTTCACCAGAGCCCAATTGACTTGTATACTGAATTGTGCATATAGTTTAAGTCCATAGATAGAGAAATAAATTTTATTCAATGTATTTACATTTTCATTGTTCGTTGTTTACAAAAAATAAACCAAATTTAGTTGCGCTGGGTTTCTGGGGCATATCTATGTTTTCTGATTCAACAGTGAAAATTTAGGGAGATAGAAAGTTATATTCTACTTTCAATTAAGGAGCAGTAGTATGGAAAGTGTAAGATAATTCTGATATTTAGTATTTCCAACATGTTTTTGTTTATAGTGTTAAGTTTATATATGCATGCTTAAGCTATATTGACAATGTGAAATTATTAAAACACCTAAAATTTCACCCTATTTATTTTTGTAGCATCTTCATATACATTTTATGTTTGTCTAAGTGTGTGTGTCTGTGTGCACATGCTGTCACCTGTGCAGGAACAGAGGCAAAAAGAGAACAATGTGTGTTTTGCATTATTTACTGCCTGTTTCTTTGAGACAGGGTTTCTCCTTGAGTCTATTTGCATTTTTCTAGCTAAGCTGGAAGCCAGAAATATCCAGTGATCCTAGTTTCTTTTTTTTTTTTTTTTCTTTTTTGCCATGGCTGGGACTACAAGAAAGTGCATATTCCCTGTGTATAACATGTGGGCTAGCATCAGAACTCTGGTTCTTGTGATGGTCCTCCACTCACACCACCACAGAGCCATTTCCGCAGCCTCTGCATAAGTATGTTGACTTTTCTTTTTTCACATGAACTACAAAACCAGCCTAGATAATGATGTCAGCAAAAGTTTATGTTTTATATTGTACCTAGGAAATTTAGAGCAGTGCAACTATTAGATTTTTCTGAATCCAGTCAGCTTTTGGAACTAACAGAAGGAGAATTTGGCACAAGGAGGAATAATTTTCACATCATTACTTACTTCATTGAACAAGCCAGCCTCAACCCCATGGGACTTGGAAATAGTTTGTGAAAATAAAAGCATGACCAAATGCATTCAACTTTCTGAAGGACAGTTGGATATATGAAATATCATCATAGAAATAGAGGGAGATGTGAACCTCACATTGACAAATAAATATTCTATTATCCCACATAGCTAAAAGCAAATACTAATAAGATGAAATTCAGAAAATATACTCAGTGTCAAAGTTTGCTAAACAACCTAGAAAATAGAAGCAGTAAAAGTTAAATACAGCATGAAAATCATTAGAAGGGGTCAATGGTAAAGGAACTGTAGTACACAGGATATTAAGTGAGAGTAAGACATACTCTGTATTATTGTCATGAAACAGATAAAATATCAACATAGTTGGATGTTTTCTTTTTAATCCCCCACTCTTTCAAATGCAAGCTTACCAGGGACAGACTCACCCACCCTTCCTACTACTTGCCTCAGTGATGAATGAATCCCATTGGTCTGCTTTGATAGTTTTGAGAGGCAACCAAATGGTCTCAGCAGGAGTTTAGGGGGATAGTATTTTCTCTTATCCCTTAAGCCATGATCATTTTTGTTTAGACTTCTTCCAATTTTGTTTGCTCCTTATATTTACTTTCAATACATCACTTTTAATGCTTTACATTTATTATATTTTATTTTGATTTTCTGAATATGTCTGGTATGTAGCTTCACTACATTATTACATTGCTAATCTCCCTTGCCTATTTTTAGCTATATATTCCTTAAATCATTTTACTCATTTTATGACAGATCATATCTGTATGATTTTATGATGTTATGAAAAACATCTATAGAAGAAGAAACAAACTATCATATATAAATTTATAAGTCTTTATTATAAAAATATCAACAAGGAAAATAGAAATGATATGGGAAAAAGGGGCAGAAATCTATAATGCATCTTCCATAATTATCAGTTGTGCTTGGCCCCTTGTTATTTTAAATGAAGCTAATTTTCATATCATATCTTTATGCTGACAATATTTCAGCATACACTTCCTAAAAGATAAAAACATTTTAAAGCATTATCTATAAGACATTATAACACCTTAACATTTGAAATAGCATTATTTGAAATAAAAAAGTCATAAATTGTTATTTACAGCAAATTTATCTGTAGTTGAAAGTTTTCTCCAGTCCCACCTGGCCATGTGAACCCACATCTGCTTATAAAATAATCACTCAGAAGTTTATATTAATTATAACTGCTCAGCTATTAGCTCAAACTTATTACTGACTAGCTCTTACACTTAAATTAACCCATAACTGTAGTATGAATCTTAAATAGTATTATTAATAAGAATGAACCTGGGGCCAGTTATTGGGGTGAATACTGGAAGATCAGAGAGACAGAACAAGCCACAGCTAACCTCACTTGGCCAACTTCTCAGCTGGTCCTGTTTCCTTAGACTGGAAGCTTCTGAGTACTCATCCCAATGGCTCTCAACTGAACTGCTACTCAAAGCCTAAAAGCTTAACCAGCCAAATGCTTAACCAGGCCAAATGCTTCTAGTTTCTGGTCCTCATGCCTTATATATCTTTCTGCTTTCTGCCTCACTCCCTGGGACTAAAGGCACACTTTCGATAATTAAAGGCATGATTCACCATGCTTGGCTATTTCCAGTGTGGCCTTGAACTCACAGAAATGGAGGGAAGTCTGTCTCTGGAATGTAGGCATGAGTGCTACCATTTTCTAGCTTCTGTATCTAGTGGCTGTCTGTTCTCTGACCCCAGATAAATTTATTAGGGTGCACAATATTTTGGGGAACACAATACCACCACACATAACTCTTATCTATGTTTAGCCACATGGCTTGGTACATTTTCTCAGTTCTGCCTTGTCTTCTTGCTTCCTCTGTGTCTGCCTGGAGACTCCTCATTCTGCCCTTCCTCTTCTCAGAATTCTCCTCGTCTGCTTAACCTGCCTATACTTCCTGCCTGGCTACTGGCCAATCAGCATTTTATTAAATCAGTGTACAAGAACATTATCACACAGCATGTATTTTCAAGAAAAATCATATAGAAGCTAGTCCCCCAAACAATTTAAATTAGACATGAATAAATATAGCAAGATATTTAATATCAATGCAGTAACAAATATTAAATATGTTTAAAATGCTATTTATTAAATTTTTTGTAGGACTACTAGTTTGTGAGAATTTTTACATGAGAGAAATTAGTGATTTAACTAATTGTTAATATCTATATTCAAAGACTTGGGAAATGTATAATTCTTTTTGAGTTCTAAATCTACTGATAGTATAACCAAAAACCAAATAGAATATGTTTTCTGATAATGAAATGATTCTAAATTTAATGTAACCTGGGATAGAAAATGAAAAGTATTAATTGGAATGACACATAAGTATCTGACATTAAAATATTCAGAAAGTATATTTGGTTTTAAAATGTCAAGGAAATCAACAGTACTCATAGATAGAATATACACACATGCATACACCTAGGTAACTTCATTTAAAAATATGATTGTCACATATGGGATAATTTTATAACTTTAAAAAAATGTGCTGAATAATGACAACATCAGTAGACATGGTAATGTTGACAGGGGAGAGGTCACAAGCTGCAACCCTATTAAAAGAACTACAAGCCACTAAGGAATGCTGAGAGCAGTGTGTGTGTGTGTGTGTGTGTGTGTGTGTGTGTGTGTGTGTGTGTAGCAGCACTTAATAAAAAAGAATACTGGGATTTAAAAGAGAGCATGAGGGGATATATGGGAGACTTTAGAGGTTGAAAGGGAAAGGGGGAAATGATAAAATTTATTAAAATCTCAAAAATAAAACAAACATTTTTAAAAAAACAGAATACAATGTATTCTTTTTCCCACAGCATTTACATTAGTTAACATTCCATATACTGCTTTTTGATTTGCAGATTTAGTTGCTCCAGATCAATGATGTCTGAAAATATTAAATGAGAGCTTGTAAAAACAAGAAAACTATTTTTTAAAGCTTGCACTCTTGTGTTTGCCATGATTGAATCTTACACCATCCTGCTATATTCCACTATATCATCTTCCTTATGCGTACCATACCCGTGCTGTGTAGTTTCCCAACTATTTGTTATTTACCTTCTGGTACTCTCAGTTTTCATATTTTCAGTCCCTCTGTAACTATGCTCAGTTTGAATAACCATTGTTTTACTTAATAATAGCCATGAAGCACAAGGTTGAGGAGAAAAAGTCAACAATGAGACATGAAAGAAGACACAGAAAGAGAAAGACATTGGCAATTCATGTTAGCACTATATCATATAGAGACAAAATATCACATCTACTTGATTTGACTTTAACCTGAATTTGAATCATCCACTTCGGGACAGTATGTCGTAAAGCAGTAATTTCTCTAGCAATATTTGCATATAAGTATAAATGTCAAATATGCAATTTTAAAAATACTTAAAATAATTTCTGCATGGAAGTAAATGTGTCATAGTGTACATATACACAAAGCACTTATATATAAAATAGCAACGATTAATTGAATGTAACAAGACATCAAAGCATTATACTACAACATATAAGAAGAAAAATAACAAGTCACACCCAAATGAGTAGATGTTTGTAAGACACACACAACTTTGTGTCTTTGACTAACAATGCCAATTACTCCCTGTTTAATTCTCTAGAAATTTAAAACTGTTTATGACAATGCATTTTTTAAACTTATTTTTTTCTTTTATTTCACAATAGTATTCAGTTCTACATAACAGCCACAGATTCCCTTGTTCTCCCCCTTCCTGCCCCCTCCCCTTCCCCCCAGCCCACCCCCCATTCCCACCACCTCCAGATCAAGGCCACCCCTGAGGACTGAGATCAACCTGATAGACTCAGTCCAGGCAGGTCCAGTCCCCTCCTCCCAGATTGAGTCAAGCGTCCCTTTATAAGCCCCAGGTTTCAAACAGCTAACTCATGCAATGAGCCCAGGACCTGGTACCACTGCCTAGATGCTTCCCAAACAGATCAAGCCAATCAACTGTATCACCTATTCAGAGGGCCTGATCCAGTTGGGGGCCCCTCAGCCTTTGGTTCATAGTTCATGTCTCCATTCATTTGGCTATTTGTCCTGTGCTTCATCCAACTGTAGCAGGAATCTTAAAAGTTCTTATTAATAAAATCAAGCCTGAGGCCAGTTATTGGGGTCCATGCTGGTAGATCAGAGAGACAAAACAAGCCACAGCTATCTCACCTTGCCAATTCCTCAGCTGGTCTTGTCTCCTCAGACTGGAGGCCTCTGAGTCCTCATCCGGAATGGGTCTCAGCTGAACTGTGTTGCTCCAAAGCCTGAATGCTTAACCAGCCACATGCTTAACCAGCCAAATGCCTCTAGTTTCTGGTCCTCACGCCTTATATATCTTTTTGCTTTCTACCACCACTCCCTGGGATTAAAGGCTGGCTTTCTGGGATTAAAGGCAGGTGTCACCATGCTTGGCTATTTCCAATGTGGCCTTGAACTCATAGAGATCCAGAGGGATTTCTATCTCTGGAATGCTAGGATTAAAGGTGTGAGTGCCACCATTTTCTAGCCTTTGTATCTAGTGGCTGTCTGTTTTCTGACCCCAGATAAATTTATTAGAGTACACAATATTTTGGGGAACACAATACCACCACATCCAACCTTGGTTTCAACAATTCTCGCTCATATAAATCCTCCTCTTTCTTGCTAATTAGACTCCCAGCGCTCCACCAGGGGCCTAGCTGTGGATGTCTGCATCCAAATTCCTCAGTCCTTGGATGGGGTTTCTGGCACAACTATTAGGGTGTTTGGCCATCCCATCACCAGAGTAGGTCAGTCCCGGCTGTCTCTCAGCCATTGCCAGCAGTTTTTTGTGGGGGTATCTTTGTGGATTTCTGTGGGCCTCTTTAGCACTTTGTTTCTTCCTTTTCTCATGTGGTCTTCATTTATCATGGTCTCCTATTCCTTGTTCTCCCTCTCTGTTCTTGATCCAGTTGGGATCTCCTGCTCTCTTTCCCTCGACCCTCGGCGTTCATTGCTCCCACTCCTAAACCACTGAATGTCATTTCTTATCTCACTTAGAACTTGTTCAATAAACTTAGATTAATCTAACTTGGACCACATCAAATAATACAAATGCCGTCTTATGAAAATACTAAATATTTAATTTTTATTTATGGCATGTGATAAAATTGTTACAATTGTGTACTCTAGGGAGTATTGATTGCTGATTTTGTGACTTGAAGTGTTGGCTCTCTAGCTGTCCAGAAATAGGAGACATTCTTATTGAAAATCCATAGCCTAAGAAAAGACAAAATTTCAAAAACTGAATTTTCTCCTGAATAATATTAGCAGAACTGCATTGAAAAAGAACTTGCACCCAGAATGTAGAAATTATTGTCAATTTATGCTTCAACTCTATTTCATATTATTTTTCACATTTATTAAAGAACTCTTGCAATTTTAAGAGGACCATGGTTAGATTATAAAAAAAAGATAGTTGTATTACCTGCAAATATTGAAAGTGAATTTTTTTAACTCAGCTGTTTACATGATTAGTTCAATTATGAGAAGTCCCATGCTGACAGCAATTCTTAGATCATAAAGTATAACATGTACTCTCTTTTACTGTGCTGTCAGAGTCCTATCTATGGTAAAAAAAAAATGGGGTAATATATGGTGATCTTAGTTTAATTACAAAGCACAGTTGAGCTCCAATTTCCCAGCACAGAAAACACATCTACAAGGTAAGAAATGAAGACCTCTCTAGGAAGGGGAAATAGAAATAAACTGTTAAGACATATTGAAATATATCCATGGGAGATCTGTCCTTCTCTAAAGAGAAACAATGGAGGATTGGGGGGCGGTGTATGAGGGGAGCGGTAGAGACTTGGAAGATAGAAGGGAGGGAAACTAAGGTCAAGATGTAAAAATGAGGATAATAATAATAGTAATAAAAATTTTTAAATGAAATAATGAAAAGTGGAAGAAGGATTAAGTAGCGAGGGAATGGAGAGAAGCATAAAGGTGGGGATATGGGGACAGACAACTAATGCCATTCTATAAACCAAAGCGACACCTACTACTATAGAAACTTCCTAAAATGCATATGTATGTGAAAGGAATCTAAATGGACACATAAAATAATGTGGGAGACAATGCACCAACTAGAGATCTTATGCTACCAAGTAAAACTTCCATTGCCAGGAATGGGTTACATCTGTTGAGTCATTGGCCGAAAGAGACTCATGGAAAGCCCCAAGCATCAAAGACTATTACCAAGTCTATTGGTTACTCTCCACAAAAGGATGGTAAGATTTTCTTGCTGAAGATATTTACAAATCTCATTGAACACAAAGAAGTTAAACTGGTGCCTAGCTAGACTCCTCACCACTATTGACCATTGTTCATGAAAGCACTCTGTGTGCTACTGGAGGACAAAGACAATCATCTTTATCTCCCAGCTACAATTCAGTCAACAACAGTGACTTACCTGCAAGATATATTGAAGTAGTAACATTACCAATTTTATAAGATCAACCAAACATATTTTTTATTGACTGTAAGGCCTACTCCATGAGATAGGACCTATTCCTGACACTGTTGACATTGCCAAGAACCTGAGACTAGATAGGTCACTGGTTTAGGGGAAAACCTACTACTATTATTCAGGTAATGCAGTATGTGACTTGATGATCTTTCTGTGTCTTTAAACAAAATAAATGAACAAATCGAAAGACAAAACAAACAAAATATAAAAAACAAACCCCCCACACAATTTTCCTAACAACATTCTGATATACCCATAGATCAGTGTTTAGCTCAGCAATCAACAGATAATCTTCTGTAGATTTAACTAACCATCTTATTAAATAAGAATCACAGAGCCAATACAGAGATAAAAGCCAAGACATCAGAGCAATAGCTAAGAGCTAAAAACCTTACCCTTCACTGTCGCTGTTGTCCTATCTCTCCGAAAGAGAGCGACTTCCTGTGTGTTTGTCTTTTTTATAGAGTTTCTGTTCTGCCTTCTCATTGGTTGTAAACCCAACCACATGACCTCGTAGACACTGCCTGTCTGTACAGACTTCCAGGTCTTCTATGGTTAGTATTGAGATTAAAGGTGTGTGTCTCATACTGGCTGTATTCTTGAACTCACAGAGATCTACCTAGCTCTGCCTATCAAGTGCTGGGATTAAAGGCATGTACTACCACCACCCAGTTTCTGCTATGGTTTGCTAATAGCTCTGACCCCCAGGCAACTTTATTTATTAACATACAAGTCACATTTTAGTACAAATAAAATATCACCATAATCTTCTAGTTGCAGTAGATGAAAACCAACACAGAGACAAACAATTTCACATTATGCAAAAAGTGAGTCTTTGGTGCACTCAGTGCTAAAAGAGATATCTTCATTAAAGCTTTCCATCAAAGCTCAGGGTCTCTGAGGGAACGGAGACAAAGAGATGAAAGCCAGAGATATTGGATGATGCCAAGAAAACTGTCTTCCAGACACAGTAAGACTAATGGATATATGAACTCATACAGTTTGTATCAGAATTTAGAAGTCCTTTACAAGTCAAAAACAGACAGGGTCCCAGCTCTGAGAGCAGGAAGTGTTTCCATTTATAACCAAATAGCTATTTGCAATTAATACTTGCTGACAAAGAAAAAAAATCAGTTTTCTCCAATGGAGTCATATTGGGTACGTTGACTAACACTTCAAGTCAGGCCCCATTTTTATCAGTAGATGGTGGACACAGAGTGAAATCAGCCATATTTTTGCAGACATTCTGTCCTATGGCACCATTTCCAGCAGTAGATGGTGGACACAGAATGAGCTCAGAGATACTTTTGTAGACATTCTCTGTCTCAGTAGTCTGTTGCTTGTTTATATTGGTTTCTGTTTTGGTTGGAGGTTTTGTGTGTGTGTGTGTGTGTGTGTGTGTGTGTGTGTGTGTGTGTGTATGTGTTTTCTTTGTTTTGTCTTTTGATTTGTTTGTTTTGTTTAAAGAGACAGATAGAACATCAAGTCACATTGATAAGAGGTTGAGGAGGACATGCAAAGGAGTAGGGGACTGGGAAACATGATCAAAATAGATGATGTGAACCAGGCTTTTGAACAATCAAGACACTGAGAAGGATCAAGTCTCTATGTACCAGCTTCCAATAGCACATATATTGTTAAAGTAATGGATATTCTTGATTCTTTACAAATGTTCTCCAGTGAGTTATTGTTGGGAAATGAGAAAATTACACCATTTTGTCCTGTGTTACTCATTTTCTAGTCCAGATGTTTAGCAATACGGTGGATTAACTTGTTTGCAAAATCTGTAACTGAGTCATCAAAATAAATGGGATAGATTTTTAAAATCATCATAGTTTTGTTAGCTTATTTGTATAGGTTCTTAGTAAGAAAACAAAAGTGTTCACATGCAGCTTAGTGGCCTTTAAGCATGATCTTATTTACTGAGCCAAAAAGGAAATACCAGGAAGCCTATGAAATTCACATAAGGAGCAACTTATTTACACATATACTTTTCCTCCTTAAAGAGTAGGGGTAAAGATTACATTTGCTGATATTCATATCTGACAGAATATTGATTCCTTATGGGCACCAACATAACCTAGATAGCAATGATTTTTAAAGTACAAAAAGAAATACAGAGAATAAGACCATGATTTCCCTGCCAACCATAGAGAAAAGGAATTGTGAAAATTGTACACTAGGGTGTGAGTAATCTCAAGAGCTTTTGTGGCAGTTCCATTTCAGACACACCTCTAGTCACAACAATCAGAGATAAATGGGCCATACATGGTCACATGGTGATTCTATGCCATGGGTGCTTAAATTTTCCTAGGAGGAGATACAGAAACAATCTTAATCTGAGTACCAGAATACTCTATTTCAGAATCAGTGACAGTTATTATACTTGCAGGAAAGAAATAAGTCAGATACCAATAACAGATGGTGTGGAATTTAGTCTGCACATTTAATGCACAATTTCATGGACAACAGGTTGTAATTCAAATGATAAAATGGAAAAAGATGTAATAATAATGCTAAGGAGCTGATCATTTTAATGAATTTCTTATTGCTCAACTTGATTTCCTTATCTTCCAGACAAAGCCAATGTAAAAGTTATTTGTTCAAAGTCAGTTGGAAATTTAATTCTGTGGGATATTCTGCTACCTCAAGGATAACCTTATTTTTCATGATGTAAATTCTGTAATATTTTATATATTTATTATTCTTTCAAATTTTAGTAGCAATCCTCTATGTGTAAGTATTTTTGGAAGTGCTTAACTTTTTAATTTCATTGAATTCATATTTCTAATAATTCATTTGACTGCTGCATTTAATTAATTTGCCTCTAGGTAACAGATCATAGCATAGACTCTGTACATGTAACATTATGTACCTGGTGATTCTGCAACAAGAGTTTTCCTCAAGCCCTTTATGTTTCCTTTATTCATTAAAGTTAACCAGGGACTTATATTTACCTCAGGCACTTATTTCTTTGTAATTATCAGACTAGCTTTCCAAAGTCTGCACTTTATTAAAACAGACCTCTTTATTAATGGGACAAGTCACAGATTTAACAGTAAAGCAACAATAACTTGTCTTCTTAATGAAAAAAATGAACCAATTTGTCATTATGAAAAGAAAAAATAACTAGAAGTCTTGGGCTAGAGAGCAAGTGTGCTAGAATTATAAGGTGAAATTATCTTTAAGCTTTAAAAATATATTACCATCCTTAGAGACAAATATAGATAGGACATTTCAGCAATTAAACTAAATTTCCAGAACATGGAGGGGGGCATGGTCTGTCAGTAAATTGCTTGTCAAGAAAGTATGAGGACCAGAGTTTTGATCCCCAGAAGCCATGTGAAAATTGGACATTGGCAGCCACCTCCACGGAATCAGTGAACTCCAGGTTCAAAGAGAGACCATATCTCCACAAAATTACAAGACATTAACTTTGGAAAGGGAATATTTTAGGAAAGACAGAAATTTGACAGAGGTGGGAGGAATAATGCATGTATGAATCTGTCAGAGAATAAATTTAATTAAAATATTTTAATTAAAGACTATGGTAAAGAATGATCATAGAAGACATCTGATGTCTATCTCTATCCTTCACACGTGTGCATGCATGTACAGAGCACCATCAGACATGCTCACACACAAGCACATACACATTTGCACATATGTGCAAAAACATGCAAACATTTTAATGCAGATTTCCCACTATGTAGCCTGTTTTTGGTTTGTTTGTTTTTATTACTGAAATATCCCATCCCTTGATTGATTAATACATCACTTGTATATCTAAAATACCTGTCATCTGCCTTATCTGTCTACCTATACATTTCCTACCTCAATTACTATTAATTTTCAGACATCATAATTAGCTATATAATAAGCAAACGTGCTCTATTTTTTCTCAGTTAAAAACTGAAGTATACTTGAGGTCAAATTGAAATTTTGACATCAATAATCGAGCAAAAGTCTGAATTTGTGAAGTTTTGTAGAACAAACATATGGGAGAAAAGAATTCATCAAAACAGACATCAGTCTGTAATCAAAGACAACATCACATCCACCCTCCCACCTTTTCTCAATAGTTCCACCTTCATTTGTTCATGGGTTCCCAGGTCATACCCCCAACAATACCATTACTGACATACCCATGAATACATCAATCGTGGTCTTTATTTGAAGGAAAATCAGAGATTAGCACTTCTGTTCACAGTGAAGGAATAAGTATTATGACCCTCTGATGGACACCGTATCAGCCTGAAGGCAGAGGAGCAAAAGAAACAATAAATTAGTTTCAAAAAGTCCATCCACTGATGCTTACCAGTTTCTGCCAGAACTAAAATTATGCTTCGAAAGGTTGAAGTTATTTATAGTGGGCGTTTTATTCTGAAACTTGTTTGTAACATATTGTTTATTGCACATGCATGAGACATGCCATCAGACAATAGTTGTCTTTTATTATTGTCAGTTTTAATTTTTTACCTAATGATCCAACAAAGGTACAAAGTTTGGTAAAAAATTATAGTTTAACACTTATACTGATAATTTAATTTCTCTCTTAGTTTGGATGCACTTCAGATTACTAAACTTTCAAGTTTCTAGTGTTTCATTTAACAGTCACATGTCGTATTCACACACACTTTAGTACAAGTGAAAAAGAGTTTCTATCAGTTCAATCTATACTTAACATAATATTTAAATGACTATTTTTGACATTTTCTTCCAAACATCTCTAACTCTTGAAGTTCTCTCTAGCTACATGGTTCAACACTGTTTCTTGCCTCTTTGGTTCCTCTGCCACAATATGTCGTAATAATCTGCCTGTGTAATTTCATTCCAGGGTCCTAACTCCTAGTACTGAATGACCAATTTTGTAACCTTGATAAATGCAGGTAAGCATAAAAAAAAAATAAACCTTATTCGTTAAATGACAACTAGGGGTACATCATTCTTAAGCCTCAAAAAAATTCCAAGTGAATCAGAAATAGTTCTGATAATGTAAAAAGGAGCAAAGAGTTTAAAACAGTGCCCTATAGAAATAGTCCTTGACTGAAAGTATGTTTGGGTATGAAGGTAAGAGGTCATGATGAATATCCCCTTCATGCCCTCTTCCTGCTATTGTTTGACACAGGGTCTTGTAGCAGGAATCTTAAATGATCTTATTAATAAAATCAAACCTGAGGCCAGTTATTGGGGTGAATGCTGGAAGATCAGAGAAGCAGAACAAGCCACAGCTACCTTACCTTGCCAATTCCTCAGCTGATCCTGTTTCCTCAGACTGGATGCCTCTGAGTCCTCATCCAGAATGAATCTCAGCTGAACTGCTTCTCGAAAGCCTGAGTGCTTAACCAGCCAAATGCTTCTAGCTTCTGGTCTTCATGCCTTATATACCTTTCTGCTTTCTGCCATCACTCCCTGGGATTAAAGGATCACTTCCTGGGATTAAAGGCATGAGTCAGTCACCATGCTTGGCTGTATCCTTGTGACCTTGGACTCACAGAGATCCCAATGGATCTCTGCCTCTGGAATGCTAGGATTAAAGGCGTGTGCTATCACTGTCTAACAGTTTCTGTTCTCTGACCCCAGATAAGTTTATTAGGGTGCACAATATTTTGCGGAACACAACACCACCACAGGGTCTCTCCTGAGCCTGAAGCTGGCTGACTTGTCTAGGATAGTTGGGCAGTGAGGTCCAGGGCTGGTGCTGGTTCTGTTTTCCCAGGGGCAACACAAGCACAGGTCTCCACACCCAGGGTGTGAAGTGGGTGTGTAGAGTCAAGCTCAGCCCCAGACGCTTGCGTGGCAAACCTTTTCATCAACTGAGCTATCTTGCAACCCCCGTGAAACATGTTCGCAAACGTCTTTTGAATGACAGTAAGTCTTGATAACAATTATAAATGTTATATCCAAAGTTTTGTTTTAGGTTATAAAATTTCAGATAAATGTATAGCTTTTTTTTAAAAAAAAAAAAGTGTCTGTTGGGTAGTGTGACGTATTCCCATTATCCTAGCACAAAGAGCAGAGGCAGGGGGTCTTGCAAGTTTGAGGCCAGCCTATTTTACACAATGGGACCCAGGTCGATCAGTGCAACAAGACAAGCCCCAGGCTCAGAAATATCTTCGGATCATTCCAAAGAAGATATTACATCTCTGTTCTCTACTTTTATTATATTCTAATTTTCTAAAATAAAATTTAAAGCTAAAGTAACATTTAGGTAGATTGAAACCAGGTTTTTCAGTTTTGTTTGTTTTTTCATCTAATCCTTTTTTTAAAAAAAAATTCTTCTCTCATATATTATATCACAACTGCAGTTTATTTCCCTTCTCCCAGCCTTCTTACCTCCCATTTCCCCCAGATTCACTTCTCCTCTGTTTCACTTCTGAAAAGAATGGGTCTCAAAAGGATATCAACTGAAGAGAGCTTCTTACGAAGTTAACGTATTACTAGGCACACACCTTCATATCAGGACAGGGCAAGGCAATCCAGTATGAGGAAAAGGGTTTCAGGAGGAGGCAAAAGAGTCAGAGACACTTCCCATTCCCACTTTTTGAAGTCTCACAAGAACACCAAGCTAACAACCATAGCAGATGTGCAGGGGACCTAGTGCAGATCCACGCAGGCTCTGTGGTTGCCACTTCAGTCTCTGTGAGCTCTTGTAAGCTCTGCTTAGTGGAGCCTGTTGGCCAGAACACTAGGTGTTTTAATAGTCAATTTTATATTTTTGTAGTAGCTCGTTTATATTGAGCTCTGTCCATTTAACATTTTAACTTTTATAATATATGAAGAGAATTATGCTTTGAACTAAAGACATATTTCAGGTAATTGCCAGAATAAAGACAATGTAAAAGAACTTCAGGATATCACTGACAAGCTAGGTGATGCATTTGATTCTTCCTATCCAGATCTCAATGTGAAAGAGATCAATTAATATACTTTTCCATAAACATCAATGCTCATAGTTTTTTTTTTCTGGTAGTCATAAACAGGAAGAGTTATTATATCTGCTCCATTTTCTTCTGGTTAATAATGACTAGATACAGGATTTTGACTTCTGCTTGAGGAAGAACCTACCTTTCAATCATACATCAAAACACTTTTACTTCCTTAATTGTAATTTGTGAGCAGACTTTGAACTAGTATCTTAACTTTTTCCTTATTAGGTAATAACTGTCATCTACCTGCTCAAAGATTTTTATTAATATGGATATATTGCTATTAGCAAACTAAATTAGTAGAAATGAAATGAGTAAGATGAATGTCAAAATTTCTCAGATTTTTTTTTTTAAACTGGAAAGCATTTTTCACCATAGGGAAGTGATATCCTTTTTCTTGTTTACAATAATTTCTTGTTTGCTCAGTTATGCCTTATTGGAAGGAAATAGTCACTGTTCCTAGCTCTCACTCAATTATTCTCCAAGTTTAAGAAAATACTCTTCATGATGTCCTACTCTAGCAATATGTGGAAATATTTCCAAGATTAAGCACTTGGAAATTACTCTCAGCCAAATACTATATAATATGTTCTATAGTAGTAACTAATACAATTTCCTAGCCACAGATTATTTAATTTTAATTGAAAAATAGATTCTTCTCTCATATAATACATCCTAACCATAGTGTTCCCCACCTCCACTTCTCCCACCTCCCCTCACACCCAATCACCCTCAGCTTCCTCTTCAGAAAAGAACAGTCCTTCAAAAGTTGACAGCCAAGTAGGACAAAACAAAATAATAAAATAAAAGAAGGCAAAAACCTTCCTCTCAAGCCTGCAAGGGGACCCAATAGGATGAAGAGTCTCCAGAGCAGGCAGGAGTCAGAGAACAGCTGCTCTCACTGTTAGGAGTCCCAAAAAGACATCAAGATAACAGCCATGGCATGTACACAGAGAACCTAACAAACCCCTCGGGCCCTGTGCTTGCTGCTTCAGTCTCTGTGAGCCCTGCTTAGTTGATGCAGTGGAGCATGTGCTTCTGATGTCCTCCATCCCTACTGACCTCTACCATCCTTCCTCTCCGTCTTCTGTAGGGTTTCCCAATGTCAGAGGGGAGGGAGCAGATGAAGTCCCCAATTTAAATAATTTAACTTGTAAAACAACATTACATTCTTGTTGTTGCAAGAAATATTGATTAGTATGCCAAGACATACATTGAGATTCTTCTTTATTTAAAATCATTACACACCAGAGAAATATTTGGAAATAAAACCAATCATGTATATACAGGCTAAAGCTTTATACTGGGTTTTTATGACATTGTCCATTTTCTATTTTTAACAAAGGTGGTTCCATGACCTGGAAAATTTTACAGCCATATGGTCTACTCATATCCAAGTAGTTGCTAACTTTTTTTTTTGCATTCCATTTTTACAAGCTTTAAGACTTTTGTTAGGTTCAACCTTATTTGAAGGAAATACTTTTCATCATATTTTAATATTGGTTCATCAAAACAGGAATTCAGAATGAAAGAATTATCATGGTCACCCGGGTATTTTTTTTTCTTTTGGGTACAAAAAAAATCTTATATGATTTATATACAAAGCACTGATAAACAAAAGCACATAAATAGAAAGGCAAGATCTCTATGGTTTTAAAATTTCAAGGGGGTGACATAGGTAAAGTTTAAATTTTTCACTGTAATTGACCATGTAAAAAAGTTAAATAACACTGGGTAGGAGCGAGGCCCACTCATTACAGGAGATGTGCCTGTATGTATACATACATATATATTTTTACATAGAGTAGTATTTCTCAACCTTCCTAATACTGTGACCTTTTAATTCAGTTCCTCATGCTGTGGTGACTCCCAACTATAAAATTATTTTCGATGCTTTTTCATAACTGTAATTTTGCTACTGCTATGAATCATAATGTAAATATCTGTGTTTTCCTGTGTTCTTGGGGAACCCCTGTGAAAGGTTCATTTTGCCTCCCAAGGGGGTCATGATCTGCAGATTGATAACCACTCTAGTAGAATGAGTCTGGCAAACTTGGAGGTCCTCTAGAGGTTGTTTACAAATTCATTCTCAGGAGATGGGAAGATAACTCAGTTGATAAAAGACTTGCCACACAAATATCTGGACATGAGTTTGGTCCCAACACTGTTACTGTCACACCACTGGTTAGCACAAACAGAAGGATCCCTGGAGCAGACTGTTCAACCAGCCTAGTCAAAGAGTGAGCTCCAGGATCAAGGAGAGATCCTTTCTCAAACAACGTCATGAAGAGGAAAGAAGAAGACATTCAACATGACCTCTAGTACACACACACTATATACTTTTAGTCATGAGACTGTTTCTATATGGTGCTAGTGTTAACATCCTTTGCTTTCTTTACATTACCAAACTTGTTTTTATTCAGCTGGTGTTTTGAGGCTTAGGAATGAACTACATCTAACTGTCATTCAATTAATATGTTTTTGGATGATTAACTGCATTTGATGATATTATGAAATGGGTTGATAGTAGGAAAAGGGTTATGTCCCTGAAATGAATTTACACAAGCAGAATCTTAGGAAATACTAGGCGAGAAAGACCAGAAGAAACAGGAAACAAAGGTGAACTGTGTAGTAATGGAATACTGTTGGAGTTCTGGATGTTTGGAAGTATAATAAGAAAAAGGCTGAGACAGGCAAGGATTCAGAAAGAAGCTCATGGACTAAGGGAACGCGTTTCCAATATCAAACACTATTATCAAATCAAATGTTAAAATGTTCTTAAAATACATAGGTGTCCCCAGTTGTTTGCAACATTGCCCTTCGTACAGCCAGTACAACAATTTTGTGCTATAAATTCTTGCTCTCAAAAGGCCAAAGGAATTTGGGTACTGAAGCATTAAACCTTTGTTTATCTACATTAGGGATGTTAGAAATACCTCTCATTTCATACCGAGTCCTGTTCTATAGATAGTCAAACAGTATGGGGCAGTGAATACAGGACTTAGGCAAATGTTGGAGCAGCGATCTGCTGAAGAGCTGGGCTGTTCCAGCTGGGGTGTAGCTTGGAGGCTCCTAACACAATTGGTCTGTTTGCCAAAGATTGATCTTATACTATATTTTGCTTAAATTATTCCTGTAGGGGAACAAGTCTTATACAGTGATGGAAGATGTCACTTGATAATACCTACAACAGCCTGAAACTCATTTTTGACATATAATTTATTTTTTTCCTGATTTTAAAATCTTTGGATGATTTTCAAAGTCCAGACAATATGTGTGCATTAAGGGTAAACAGGGCGGCTGCTAGGATATCCATTTCACTGCCTCTCCAAAGTGTAGAAAAAAAATATCAGCTATCACTGCTGTCAGCAATTTAGGAACATGTATGTAATTTCAGAAAAATAAGAATATCAAGACTTTGACTCAATGAATTCTCATTCTTTGTTGTTTCTTTTCTCTTTTATTGCTCGGTGACTACAACTTACTTCAATACTTTCTCCAAGTGCTTTCATCCTTAGTCCAATTTATACTACAAAGGTTTTGCTCTGCACTTCCTAAGCTTTAGCCATCTCAATAATTTGAAGAATTCATAGTGCTATCATATTGTATGATACTGTGTGATTCCAATTAAACAATTTTCACTAATAGGCTTCTTAGTGTGACTTACATCTGCTGATCAATGAAAGTATGGGCATATTGAAGACCAAGGACATGTGCTTTCAAGTTTTTATAAGAGAAAGTTAAAATAAACTTTTTTCGTTTATTTATCTATTTATTTATTATTTTCTGCGGCAATGCCTTACTATGTAGCTCAACCCAGCATTAGACTTTAATCCTTCTGCTTTACGCCATGCTAAGATTAAAGGTGTACAGTACCACAAAAAGTTAGTAGATTTATTTATTATCTCCCTGGAAATCTAAACCTTTAACGGCTCAAATGTGTGATTACTATTAGTAGCAGCTTCATGAGGATAATAGTCATCCACAAAACTAGTAAAACATAATTTCTGAGTGGCCTTCTAAAAGTGGTTATCACTTGAATTTGAGACTAAATAAGGAAAACCCACCCTTATTATTGTGGAAGGGAATAATACAGTATCCCATGGCTGGAAGAGAAAAGAAAAGGATAAATTCCGTTCTCATTCTGCAGGCACACATCACAACTCCTGGATCTCAGACGTTCTTTCGATTTTGGAACTGAATGTCTGTTGCCAAGTACTCAGATTTCAACTTGGTGAGACCACTGTCTTTTCTGGGTCTGCAGTTCCAGAAGCCATATCTGGGGGTTACAAAGTCTCTGCATTCATTTGAACCTATTCTCTTAATAAATTTAATTGTTCGCAAATATGATGATTAGTAGATGTGGTGATATAAATGGATACTATGCTGGTTCTGTTCCTCTGAGGAATTATGACTAATACAACCAAAATGTATGCCTCTATTACTCTGCTCCTATTAAAAATGTATTTTAATATTTTAAATTTATATGGTATGTGGTGGGGTACCAAAAGTGTGTGTGTGTGTGTGTGTGTGTGTGTGTGTGTGTGTGTGTGTGTGTGTGTTTAGGTCAAGAACAACTCTTAGGTGCCATTTATCCTTTTCCATCATGAAGGTCCCCAGGATTAAACTCAGGTCCAACCACCTTTATCAGCTCTGCCAATTTAGCCAATTCACTGGCCCTATTTTCTTCTTATTTATTCTTCTTGTTTATGTTGAGCTGTCATAGCACAGTGACCAAAAATGTCCATTAATTATTTTCCATTGTTATTTGACAAATGCATGTAGGTTGGTCATGCACAGTGCATTCTGTACATGTTTTTGCTTTAGCTAGCTATCTTATAAACAGTGGTAAGAACTCTACAACCTGAAAATTAGCTGCTTACAGAATAGAGTAGGTGTGATCAAACCAATTTAAATGCACATCAACCCTAAATACGTTAGATAATTCATCTTTACTGTTGAAGTTTGTTGTATTTTTTCTCATAGTTTTGAGTAAGAAAACATGGTGATACAACAAAGTTCTACCAAAAAGGCCATCTACACAATGAATACAATGTCTGCATGTGTGATCTTTTTTTTCCTCTATTTATAAGGCCCGACAAAGCATTAATTATAAATTGGGATTCAATTAACAATTTGAATTATTTTATAAGCTTAAATTCACCATTTTAAGTTAAATTACTTATAATTTGACTAACAGTTTCAGGTTCATGCTTTTGATATCCTACTGCCACATTTGAACCGGACAAATCATACAGCCCTGCATATAATGTTTAAAATGGAATCAGAAATTTGTTTCTGTTCAGAGATGGAATGGGCTACTTAAAGAACACTTTTTCCCATTCTGCATATTGCTGTTCTGATTTCTCTCCTCAGTCAACTGAGTTTTATCTTTAAGGTTTATATAAAATTAGATTGCAAAATGAAATATAAGCTTAGTATGGTTTGGGAAAGAAGATTGTTCCATTACAACACAAAATCCACATATTGGAACAAATTCAAATATGAATCATTGCTCTGGATATCTAATATGTATAAATAACATCATTACTCATAAATTTTAAAAAGGCAATTCAGTGATAACACTGCAATAATTGTGAACAATTTCAAAACTTATTTAACATGTTAGTGTCACACAAATGGATGCTAATTTCACCTAGAGGTCCAAAATCCATCAGACATGAGACAGCTTCCCATGTATATTTTCAACATATTTACCCCTCACTGGCACAGTGCTTCCCAATCCATTTCCATTTCTTCAATCTTCAAAACACTGAAAAGAGAATTCTTCATCCAGAATAACAAATGCTTATTGTTATATATTCTCTGTGGGAGTCAGAGCTTTGAATCACCAGCCTGAGAGCATAGGTATGCTCTTAATCCATGTAAACTCTGAAATTTGTGAAATTTTTCTAAATCTATTCAAATGGTTGATACTTGTTTCTTACTAAGTCAAAGATAACAGATTTCTGTACTTCTAATACTGAAAATATCTCAGCCACCTTGTTTGTAATGCTGTTATGACTTTTGCATAAATAATACTTAGACATTTTGCTTTTGAGTCATTTTTACAATGCTAAATTCATTAGATACTTTTCCTTTTGCTATCTTTTATTTCTATTGGGAGTAACTTCGTTTTCAGATTCTCTCAAATCAAATGAATGAATTGTAGAAATTATTTCCCCCTGATACACACAATAAAATGAATCTTTAATTTTTAATTTCATTTCAGCTAATCTGCTCAGAACGGGTAACTTATACCATAAAAGATAAACTCTGTAGAAACTAGTACTGGTTTTTTTGGGGGGGTGGGGGTGGGGGAGCGGTGGCATTTTCACTAATTCTCAAAGTCAGGGCTCCTGAGAGGGAAGATCAGCCAACTCAAGACATATAAGCAAAAGTTAAGTGTTTTGTTTTTGTTGTTGTGTATTTTTAACCAAGAAAGAGATAGCCCTTAAAATAAATGCAGCTAATTTTGCCCATGTATCAAATTAGTAAGTCTGATGACCTGCCAAGTATGTCAAAACTTTTGACATTGGGACACTTCCTTTTTATCCTCAAGGTTTATACTGGAGAACCACACAACTGACTTAACAAACAAAACAGGCTAAAAACTCTCTTAATGTTTTAAGTAAGTTATGATTGTGTGCACAGCTGCATTCTTGGCACTTGAAGTTTGCAGGCAGCCAGGTGCTAGCCTTGGGCTACAGGTTGGGCGTACCTGAAGGTAAAAAAAAGAAAGCTCATAACAACTGAGTCATCATCCTCTAGTGAACCTCTCTCCATATCAGGGATAGAGGGAGACATGCGGACATCAGCCCACTTGCATTCAAGTGGGAGATGGTTAGGTCAAAATAAAGAGCCAGTAGGGAGCATTGTAGAGCAGATAGAACTGCCCAAGAAGATACATGGGAGCCACAACACAAAAGCTCTAATTTTCATTCAAAATATTCAAGCATCTTCATTAGAACTGCTTCAAGGAGAAGCATCCTGAGCTGAAGCAGTTTCAGTCAACTCATGACTTCTGCAAGCAGAAAAATAATTACTCTAATTAGCCTACATTGTCTCAGCCACAATGAATGAACTGAAGGGATATGATGGGGGGGGCGTTGGATTCACTGCAATTGTTCATGGTACCAGCAATCCAGTAATGGGCTGCCCCCCATCACCTGTGATTGCATGATATTTGTCAAAGATCAGTTGTAAGAGGTTAACAGAAGCTGATGTGGTAGTAAAGACTGTAAATCAGCAATCACTGAATTCCAACAACTTTTATAGTACTAACTTACGGTTATAAAGTGATGATATAATTGGAAAAGTTACAACTTCCACTCTGGGAAAATAATGAATTAGTATTTCAAAATATCAGGAGAAATTTACTATTAAAATTTTTCAAATAAATTAATTTATATATGTATACATTGTTAACTTGTGACATTAAGGATTTTTATTATCAATATCTAACATTTTTGCATAACTTTTTATAATTTTAAATAAATTAGTATTGGCAAATGATCTCTGGCTAGAACTCTATGATTCAATTGATGTTTTCTTTTATTTTTTTTTCTACTCACTAATATTCCATGATACTATTCACCACCTTTGAGTCTTCCAATGAAGGCTGATTAAAATTAAATTGTGGACTTGAGATGCTTAGAGCAGCCTGGAAGACAACACTAACTTTAGGAGATCTTATTTTTGAGGCTTTTGTTTATATTGAAATAATAGTTAGAAGAGTATTAATATAAGCTTAATCTAAATCCAACTGTTATTAACACATTGATTGCCAGGATAAATGAAACAAATGACAGAAGTTACTGGCAAGGATATGGGGAAGGGGTACATTTATTCATTGATAATGAGGATACAAACTGGTACAGCCATTATGGAAATCAGTGTGAAAATTCCTCAAAAATCTAAAAGTGAATGTAAAACAAGATCCAGCTATATCACTCTTGGACATATACAAAAACTCTCTACATGTTACTAGAAAGAAATTTGCTCATTCGTGTTCTTTATTGCTATGTTCATAATAGCCAGAAATTGGAAAGAGTCTAGATGTCCACAAACTGATATATGGATAGTGAAATGTGGCACATTTACAAACTAGAATGTTATTCATCTGTTATAAGAAATAAAATTATAAAATATTTTTAAATGGGTAAAGATATAATCATCATGAGTAGGATAACCCAGGCTCAGAAAGAGAAGCACTATTTGTTTTTCTTACATCTGGTTGAGAGCTTCTCAACTTTAGACATGTTTGTTTCAATTAGAATTGCCACAGAGGTTAGGTAACTAGTAAGGAAGCAGGTAGGAGGAGAGGATCTTCCAAGAAAGGGGAAGCTGCTGTGGGATGTTTTGTATGTTAAATGTGTTGCTCTGATTGGTTAATAAATAAGACACTGATTGGCCAGTAGCCAGGCAGGAGGTATAAGCAGGACAAGGAGAGAGGAGAATTGTGGGAAGTGGAAGGCTGAGGCAGAAAGATGCTGCCAGCTGCTGCCATGAAAAGCGAGATGTAAGGTATTGGTAAGCCACGAGCCATGTGGCAACTTATGGACTAATAGATATGGGTTAATTTAAGATATAAGAACTAGATAACAAGAAGCCTGCTGCGGCCATACAGTTTGTAAGCAATATAAGTCTCTGTGTGTTTACTCGATTGGGTCTGAGTGGCTGTGGGACTGGCAGGTGAGAGAGATTTGTCCTGACCGTGAGCCAGCCAGGAAAACTCTAGCTACAGGAAGCGGCATAGAGTGTTATAAACAGATAGAGGAAACTAGAATAGTAAGTTCAAGCAGGGGAGGGATGGGATGGTAGCGTCGAGAATATGAGGAGAAAGAACTAACACTAGTGGCTTTACATGAGGCCATATGAAAACCTACTACTGTAGACTCTTCCTAAAATTCATGCATATAAGAAAAGAATTTAAAAGAAAAGCTTCTGCCAGTCCCACAGCCGCTTAGACCCAACCAAGTAAACACAGAGACTTATATTGCTTACAAACTGTATGGTCATGGCAGGCTTCTTGCTAACTGTTCTTACAGCTTAAATTAATCCATTTCCATAAATCTATACCTTGCCACGTGGCTTACCGGTGTCTTCACATACTTCTTGTCATGGTGGTGGCTGGCAGTGACTCCTTCCACCTTCCTGTTCTTTCTCTTCTCCTCTCTGTTAGTCCCAACTATACTTCCTGCCTAGCCACTGACCAATCAGTGTTTTATTTATTGACCAATCAGAACAATTCGACATAAAGACCATCCCACAGCAGGTTCCTATAACTCCCATCCTGCCAACATTACAGGCTATTGATATTCTATTGACTAATTATAACAACCTGATGGTAAGGCCATATTTTTGAAGATACAACTTATTTCTGTCATCAAATATGAAGAAATTTGAGCTGGTGCCCAACTAGAAACTACACCCCTACTTACTAGCTTCCATGGCGCTAGAAGGTGTTCTATGATCAGTCATAGTGTAATCCAGCTCTAAACCCTGTGACTTACAACAGCGACCCACCTGCAGGATGTACTGTTGTAAAAGTGATATAGTGCTATGGAAGTAACCAACTAGTTCCTAAAATTCAATTTACAATCCCCTTGTTGATATGAAATCCATGTCTAACACTGTTAATGAGACCAACAAACTGAGAACAGATAGATAAGAAGCTCTAGTTTTCTACCTGTTAGAAATCTTATTTCTTATTACTGTTATTCTCTTAATTGAACATAGCAATATGGATACTTCTAGTGATATATTGATATGTCCATAAGGCAGAGAAACATACAAACCTCATCAGAGGAGCTTATTTTTTGTAGTAGATGGTAATAAACACACACACACACACACACACACACACACACTTGTACGATATGTAGAGAGTGAGAGACATTGGAGCACTCAGCCCAAACTAGGGTGTCAAACACCTTTGTGATGGTTTCAATGAAATTGGCCCACATAGGCTCATTGGGAATGTCACTATTATTGGAGGACGTGTGTCACTAGTGGTAAGCTTTAAGGTTTCAAATGTTCAAGCCAGGCCCAGAAGAGCTCTCTCTTCCTGCTGCCCACAGATGATCCAGATGTAGAATTCTCAGCTCCTATCCAGCACCATGTCTGCCTGCATCCCACCATGTCCCACCATGATTATAATGGACTAAACATTGGAAACTGAAAGACAGCCCCAATTAAATGCTTTCCTTTAAAAGAGTTTCCCTGGTCATGTTGCATCTTCACAGTAATAAAACCCTAACCAAGACACTCTTCATTCAAGTCCCAAGGATCTATGCAGAAGGAGGAGAGATTTATAAAAAAAAAAAAAAACAAAGGTGATGAATGACTCCAAGGAAACCGTGTCTTTCAAGCACAACAGGGTTGATCCACATGTGACGTCACATATTGTAGCAGACTGCATAAGAACCCACAGGCTCAAAATAGACAAATACCTCAGAAAAAAGAAAGAGGAAATACCTCCCTCCTAACCAAAAAGCTATACACAATTGGTTCTTTTGTTTAAATGGAAAATCAGTTTTCTCCAGTGGAAGAACACTAAGTATATCAATCACAATCTGGACAGGCCTATTGCCAACACAAAATGCACTCCATGATTTTTGGGGAGTATTTTGTGTGTGTGTGTGTGTAGGTTCTTATTGGTTTGCTTGTTTTGATGTTCTTATTTTTCTTAGAATGAAAAAGAGAGAAAACATGATATTGGGTGATGAGGGAGTTGAGGTAGATCTGGGAAGAGTTTAAGAAAGGGAAAGAATATGACCAAAATATATACTATGAAATGTTTTAAAATAATAACATAAACAATACAAAATAACAAAATAAGATTGTTGTATAATTTTTTAAATTTGCATAATAATTTACTAGTCTGGCTTTCTTGTCCATTTTTATTTAAATAATGAATAACTAGGGAATCATTTTTAAATATGATTGAATTTTAATTTGATGCACATATAAAATTTCATAAAGATCAAAATTCTTGCCAGTTGTGATGAACATGCCTTTAATTTCAGCATAAGGGATCAGATGCAGGGACATTTCACTGAAGTTGAGTCTAACTTGGCCTACATGGCTTATTGTAGATCAGCTAGAACTACATAGAGAGACCTTGTATACAAAAAAGGAAATCAATAAATCAAAGTTTTTTAAGCTACTGTCTAATCTTACCTGGAGAGAGGCTATTTAAGCATGAACTATCAGAAGTTCAATGTCACTCAAGAGAATGAGTAAGTTTTAATCTTCATCAAAAACAAATCTCCTACTTTCAGCTGTATTCTTCAGTTATTTCAGCTACAAGAACCGAAATGAGAGAAAAACAATGTGCTTATTTCAGTGATTATAAATTATTATGAGTTTACAATATATGTGAATTCTCAATAAAATAAAAACTAATTTTTATTTAAATATCATTATTTCTAGTCATCAATTGTACAGTTACCCTTACACTGCTGGGCATGTTGGTGCGTGTTTTAACCCCTGCACCCAGGCAGCAGAGGTAGGTAGATCTCTGTGTGTTCAAGGGCACCCTGGTCTACAGAGTGTGTTTCAGGAAAGCCCGGTCTCAAAAAAAAAAAAATAAATAAATAATAATAATTACCCTTACTATTTATGATGGATAATTTATAAACTGTACAAGAGAAAAAAAGTGCAGTGAAAATATGACAATTCACAAAGATGTTCTACACAATTCTGCATTAGACGTTTCAAGACATAAATACTTAATATCATTTTAGAAAACATGCCCTTTCCCAATATCTAAGGAACTATTAGCAACTAAATGCTACTTTGATGAAACATGTAATAAAATTGATTAGATCTTATTATGAAAATATGCTTTTCAAATTAGACCAATATGTTGCTTCTGTAGGCCAGAGGCTCAGAATATCAGAAAACCATTGTAAAATGTCAGGCATCTATAGATGTAATACTACAGGAAATGCTTGGATAGTGTTAAAGGTAAAGTCAATGTTTCCTTGACATTAAATTTCTGTACATTGAGGAGAATATGGTTATTCATATTTTATGAATTATAAAATGTGAAATAATATAATATTGTGCATTAAAATATCAGATTATCTGCTTATCGTTTTACTTCATGGTGCCATTTCTTTCTGATAGTTCCCTCACTTCCTCCATATTTGGTGATCAGGGACACCTTGTAGAACAGAAGTGGTATCCATATAAGCTCTTGTTAGTGCCCACCTTAATTATAGCTATGCTTTCCTCCTTTTTGTTAGTGCTGAGTTTTGAGTCCAGGCCTTGCTAGGCAGCAGGCTGCAGTGTAGTCCTCAGGCAAATACATGTAACTACTTTAAGAATCTTTTGAAGGAAAAACAAAACATTAATTTCATGATGTTTGGGGGGGGTGTCAGGATTTGAAGAAATGATGTGAATACATCCACATTGCAAAAGACACTGTAGATAATTGTACATCAAGTGAAGAAACTTAGTAAGTGATGCTGTGACCTGTGCTGTTAACCACGTACACACCGGAGAATTTGTTATTTGTAAAATGTATATGTATACATCTTAACATATCTAATTTTTGTACTCATTGAGAGTCTTAAACGTCTAGATCATACAAAAATCTGAATGTCAAGAGATATTATAAAATAAGGTCTAGTGGTAATAAAATAACCAAAGAAAAAGTAGCTTTGGATGAGGAATGATGTTCTTCCTATAATGCATGCTACAATGAGTTTAAAGTATTTATATGGACACTTTCTATGTGTCTAACTGCATATCTTTCATTGATATACAAAGGTATTTTTATTTTACTTTGATGAGAAATAATCAATCTTCTGGAAATGAAAGTGACACCAAGAATCTGAAGTCAAATGAAAGACCATAGGGAACATCACCTATTCAAGTGATATAAATGCCTACTCAAGAAAAAAAAAAAGCCCAGGACAAACACTATGTGGTGACAGTGTTGATGATGGGTGCCATGCTCGTTGATGGGCAGCGTGGGTGAAGCTGGCAGTCCTGCCTCTTTTCCCTCCCTGGTCAGCAGCCTGAGATGTGATACAGTCTTCCTAAGCTGTCTGAGTCTCCTCAGAAGATTTCCTAAGGCAATGCTAAATAAGCTACAGAGTAATTAGCATAAACTAAGAACGTTTCTCTTGTTCCTAGTGAATATCACTAAGCAAAGATGATCATCTTGGTCCCCCCAATTACAAGATGAAAATATTTTTAAAAGTAATTTACGTTTTTTCATTTTTCTGAATTTGCTGCTGAGATTGGGTGAGCATAGCCTTATTATTATTTTTTTTTCTGGAAACAAAGGAATTCTGAAGAGTTAACAAAATTGTTACAGTGTTTTTCAGAAAAAATCCAGAATAACATTGTCAAAATTTATTTTCATCATTATATAACTTTTATATTTGTTCAGCATTCAGAATTTGAAGTCTGTTGCTTTACAATTTCACCAGTGTCCTATCTAACAAGAAAAACACACATAGTATAAATATTGCTCAAAACTGTGGCTCGCTGGGTGTATAGGCTTTCCAAACTGCAATAAAGACTAAACCAAATATAGAAATATATTTTCACAGCTTTAAATAGAATATCCACTGAAATACAGGACTGTTTTATCCCCAACTGTTAAATAAATATTGAGCATATAACATAAGAAAAATAGCTAGGGATCTCAATAAGTTGAATATTTCAGGTTTGGAATCTAGACAGGGCTTTAAATGACTGTTTCCATTTTTGTTCAAATTGGCAGTCGTGTCCACAATAGTTCCTTTATTGATTTTGGATGTAAATTACAGTAATCCCAGGAGTCTTTAAAAAAAAAAATCCCTTCATCAATCTTGCTTAGCTATGAGCACTTCAACCAACCAACGATAGTGACCTACATTTAGGATATAGTAGTGTAATAATGACTCAAATGTTATGGGAGTAAACTAACCTCTTTAAAAATAACTTTTAAGTTCATCTGGATTGTGGGGGATCAGTTCCCACATTTATTTACCCCAGGGACTCTTAAGGAATGAAGAATAAGAGACTTATGTAGAAATAAATGAGAGAAAAACAGAAATGCAGGATAGCCTTGAGTGGGCCTGGATCCTTTCCACCAGCTCAGAATTTTATTCCAAAGGGCTTTTTATGGCAATGCCAAGGGGAGGGGCAAAGGACTTCCGCCTTGCTAGATACATCCAAGTGTAGACCCTTCCAATCACCTGGTGCTCGGGCCCATGGTCCAATCAACCTCTTATGCAGTCCTGCTGGGTAAAGCTACTAGGAAACCTAGTGGGCTCCAACACTGGATGAGATGAAATTCATGCCAGGCACTGTTAATGAGACCAAGAATCTCAGAACAAATAGGACATTGTCCCTAGGGAAAACCTATTATTGCATTGCTTAATGGACATAACAGTAAAACTGACTTCTAGTGACATATTGTTATATTTATAAATCAGTTCATTATTCAACCTCCATCAGAGAAGCTTCTTCCCTCAGCAGATGGGGCCAAACACAGACACCCACAACTGGACCGTGTGAGGAGAGTGGGAGACCTTGGAACACTCAGTCCTAAATTGGATGTCTCTATCAAATCTTCCTGAAAAATTTTAAGAGCCAGATATTGTAGATGACACCAAGGGGACAGATCTTCCACACAACAGAACTGACCCACATAGGAGCTCACAGAAACTGTGGCAGCAAACAAAAGACCTGTACAAATTGAAGCTAGTCAAAAATTCCAGAATGGAGAAGTGGAAGTGAGCATAAATCTCCACTCCCAACCAAGGAATCACTCACTCTTGATACCCACTAGGAAAGGGATATTTAGTTTTCTCCTTGGGAATGACCCTGGGTATATCAAGCACATTACAGGGTGGGTGTGCCTCTTGTTTAGAAGCAGTTGAAAAACACGGAAGAGATTCATGTTCTTCAGGATGTTTTATTTTATTAAGGTTGTGTGATTGTTTCCTGCCTTCATCTTGGATGTTTGTGGATTTTTTTCTGTTTGTTTATTTGCTTGTTTCTGTTTAGTTTTGTTTTCTGAGAAAGACAAAGAACAGCAAGTTGCAAGCTGCATGGGTAATAAGGTGTGGGGAATCTTCAACATGAAGTTTGGGGAAGGATGTATTGTATGAAAAATTGAAAAAAAAATGTAAAATCAGAAAAAAATTATTATATAATTCTAAAGATTTCAAAATATTTACTTCAATTCAACAAAGGTATTCAGGTATTAATGCTTTGAGATAATTTTATTAGTTGGTGGAAATATGTAATTATTCAAAACAGAACAAGACAAACAGAGATATACCCCATTGATGGATGTGGGGTTTGAATTTAGTAGACAATTTATAATGCCATGAATAAGCATATTGAAACTACAATATGCTTTTCATAGTGACAGCCTTGGGTAGGTGACTGTATCTTATTTGTCTTAATTGTTTATTATTCTCCTCGAAATAGCATGTTCTGTATACATTTGTGTTTGTCAAAACCTTGTGCTGACGAGGTCCAAGAAGATGCATTCATTGGGGAAACAGCTAAACCAAGATCTCAACAAGCAGCAAGGTAGGAAGCACCAAAGGAAAGGAGACAACTATACAATGCATGTGGAAGACATGACTTCATTAATCCAGTCTTCCAGGGTGTGAAGCTTGGCTTAGGAACATAGGTACATTGTCTCATCTCTGACTCAGGCACATTGAGTGCTGCTACAGGATTCTGTACTCACATAAGGTGATTTGTCTGTTCTCTTCTGCTTTGATGAAACATTGTCCTTCCTGTTATTCTGGTTTCATATTCTGGATTTAATAAGCAAGGTTAACCGTTCTATATAAATTATACTGACATAAATTAAATAAATTGACAAAAAGTCTTTTGTCCAAAGTAATTGTAATTTTTAATGGAGTGTATAGTTTATTTTGAATTTCTTTATTCTTGAGTTCTCTTTCTCTTTTAAAATTTTATATAATATATCTGATCACAGTTTCCTCTCCCCAAACTCTTCCAAAATCATCTGCACATCCCCACTTACAAATATATTAATTTCTTTTCTTGTATTGTCTTAGTTGACAAATACATTCTTGTAAAATGAAGCCATTGTTAAATTAGCAAATCATCTTCACATTAAGTCCTTTAGGTAGAGATAAATTATATTCATAAATTGTCAAAACATAAACATTACTTAATTAGCTTTAAATTTTATTACAATTATTTAAGATGCTCAGAAATATATTGTTACATATTGTTGAAATAGTGAATAATAATTTTATGTCCATTTTGAGGGAAGCAGTTGATATATTCACAGGATAATATGCTTTTATGCTGAACGGTTTAGAAAATTTAAAGTTTTTACTATATACTTAATTTTTGAGTACATCAGATAATTGAAATTTATTTTCTACCTAAAATAGCACTCTTTGCAATTGTGTTTTTACAGTATCTTTCGTATTT